>NC_065562.1:9856652-10054914 GCF_022605725.1 Anthonomus grandis grandis
AAAATGGAAATTTCATTTGAAATATTATTATTTCTGATGAGTTCACCTTTACGTTAACAGACAAAATTACAGATATTAAAAATGCTCATTGGACTCAAGAATGCCACACACAGCGTCCTCAAAAAATTAATGTGTGGGCAGGTATTGTGACACATCGAACCCTGAACTCTTTTTTTGGAAGGAACATTAAACGGAGAGCGCAGCTTGAACTTTCTACAATTTGAACTTATCCCTGCTTTAGTTATTTTATTCTCTGATCCACAAAAGGCTGACATACCTAGTAACGAGATATGGTTTCAAGAAGACGGGGTACTTCCTCACTTTGCCATCACCGTTTGATAATTTTTTGATGCAAGTTTTCCTAACAGATGGACTGGACAAAAAGGAATGATTCAGTGGCCATCAAGGTCACCGGATATAACCCCATTAGATTTTTTCTTATGGGGCTCTTTGAAGTCCAAAGCTTATGTGAATAGACCAAATAATGTTAGTGATTTAAAGGGAAGAATTCCACAAGAAATTAGACTAATCTATCTGCTAATGATTGAAAATGTACGATTGGAAGTTATATACAGACTTCAAAAATGCATTGACGTAAATCGACAACAAATGTGAACATCACTTCCAATTTGACCAACCGCCGAGTTTAGGCATATGGTATAATATACAAAAAGTATTTAGAATATATCGTAGAATTGTAAAATGTCATGATATACATGGTGGTCCATCTAAAAAAATTATTGGAACCATAGTTTCTACTTGAAGAAGCCTGCATAGAAGAGAGAGAAAATTATCTTAATTCTATACTTAATCCTAATCTTAGTCTACAAGTCTTTTTTGGCTTCTTTGTTACATCATAATTATTATTTTTTACCAACAGGTTAGAGGTTACTCAATTCATCTCGCCTCCCTTAGCTTCAATTTCATAGAATATCATTAATTCGATTGTCCTTCCTTCTTAAGTTGAGATTTTCTGGTCTAGAAACTCGTAATTATTCTTATTATGATAGGGTCAATCTACGTTCTATGAATTTTATAAATTAAAATCTCTTGCCATATTATGTCATATACTTTTTCCATATCTAAAGCTGCCATGGATGTTGTATGCTTCTGATTGTCCCAATCATTATATGGTTTACCACGCTAGCTAGTTGTAATTCAGCTGATTTGGTTGGTCTAAAGCCAAATTGTTCATTATTTAATTTGTGCTCGATTTCCAGTTCATTTTGCAATCTTTTATTGATTGTTTTTTCTACAATTTTCCCAGCGTGGATGTTGGAACTCTAAGTCGATAGTTGTTAGTGGAGTTTCTAGATTTTCCGGTATAGGAAATCATAATTATTTTTGCTTTTTTCGTTTTTTTTTTGGGAAATATCGTAGTCTGCAACAGGCATTAAAAATATACATCAATTGTATGATTGCTTTTCTTGGTAATTTTTTTAGCTCTTTGGCTCTTATATTGGTCCAGGTGCTTTATATGGGCGACATTTCCCTATTATTTGTCTGACTTCATTTGGGGTTTTTAAAGATCCAGCTTCAAGTTTGAAATTTTTTTAAGTTATTGTTGTGTTGACTTCTTGGATGGTCTGTCTATCCGATTTATTATTCTTCATCATTGATAAATTTACGAGTTGTTGCGTAAATAGATTTGCTTTTTCATTATTGTTGGTTCTTCTTGCCTGTTATTGTTGGTTATTTTAATGGGGAATATTTTTGATATTAAATCTGTTTTTGTCTTATCCTTTTATATGGTTTCAAAGTTTCTTCCTGTTGTTGTCTTTATTTAGTTTATCATTTTATACTATATTGCAGTAGGAATCTGTTCTTGTCCTTATTTCTATCTATGTTTAACACTTTGAGTGGAATGTCACTGGTGGTTTCGTTTATAATTTCTGTGATTTTCTCTATAACCATATCGATTTGTTGGGTTATATATTATATATGGTGTTGGTGATATATCCATTGATTTTAATTTTTCCATTTATTTCTTGTTTGAAGTTAATGCAAAATATGATTAATTTTTAAAGGCTGAAACAAAATTTGGTTTTAAAATCAAATGTTCGGTTTTGTTTTGGAATTTTTATTTATTAAATATTTGAACTAATATAGGATAGATTTTTTTTAATTTATTTTATTTAAGGTATTTGGTGTAATTTTTTTATTTTTTTAGGTATTAAGCATTTCTTAGGCACTAATTTCTTACTCAGTTCGAGCCATTTGACGTAGCTCTTTTATATCATGTAGGCATTTGATTTTTTTTACTTTTTAGTTCAGACTCTTAAAGTAATTTGTGCATCTTTCAGGCCTTTAATGTTATTTATAATATTATTTCAGGATTTTGATATATTTTTATGTGGTCCAAGTATTTGAAGAAAAGATTATTGTAGTCCAGGGTTGTAGAATATTTTTTATGCCTTAAAAGCGATGTTTAATTGCTGGAATTTAACTCAGTTGGGATTTTTTGCAGGCATTTTAAATATTTGTTATTAACTTTTTCCATGCATTGCAAATACCTTTCTTATTTGATTTCAATTTTTTGAGAAACCTTTCTCATTTTAATTAAGTTATTTGTTTCTATTTAAATTAATTTTAAATTATTTATTCTATTTTAAGCATTTGACATTTTTTATATTTTCCGAACGCTTTGTCCTCCAGATAATAAAAAAAAACATTTATCCGCCATTTTCGATTTGATCTTGGCTCTTGACGTTAGTTTGTATATCAATCAGGCTTTCGACTCAATTTAATATATTTTTTAGATATTTGAAGCATTTCTTATTGTACCTCAATAATAATAATTGTTATATCTTCCAGGAGTTTGTCGTAATTTTTTACACTTAGGAGCAAGAAATACATTTTAAAAGTATTAATATCATAATTTTTTATTTTTGCGTCTTTTCAGCTTCCACCAGTGATTTTTCGGTTTTCTGGTTAAAAAAACACTTCAGTTCTTCCCATTCAGGAATTTTCGGACTGTATGGAAGGTTTGGAGTATAATTGCCTTATGCATATGGGTTATGATCGTCGGTGATAATCCGATGTCCTAAATGTTTTTGGAGAGCTTTGTCGATATTATTTCCTCTGCCAAAATTACCAGTGGAATTGTAGACTTTGTTCAACTGCCAGATTTAATTCATGTCTATAGCTAGGTTCTCTTATTTTGTAATTTTTTTCGTTCCAGTGTTTCTGGGATTGTCAATTGTTGAGCCAATGGCACTGCTATGTCGATAATAAGACCAGTTTTTCTGTTTTTGTCGATAATGGCCATGTCACGTCTATTATGGCCAATTGTCCTTTCCGTCGTTATGGGCATTCCAGTATAGTACCATTAAGCGTGTTCCTAAAACTGATTGTGGCCGTATTTATGATATGGTGGACACGTTTCAAGAAGGTAATTTTGGAGATCCGGTTATAGGTGAATCATTTTAGCAGGTTAATTGTGGCAACCTAGATAGGCTTTTCCTAGAAGTTGTCGGCAACCTAAAATAATGTGTTTTATCGACTTACTCACTGTATTACATTTTCTGAATCTATCTTCGACTTTATGTTAATGGCAGAGTTTCTCGTAATTTCCGGTTTATATTATTCTATCTTGGATGGCCGTAAAAATCCTTTGTGTCAGGGTAGATGTGACCCGCTCTAAGTCATGCTATATAACAAGAAGACGGTGTGTCAACATTATCCGGCTCTGGACTCTTTGGGAACTTGGCATGTAGAGCTTGCTCCATCCATGCAGCTCGTTCCTATTGGGCTGAGTTTATGTTAGATTTGGAATCTCTGTATTCCAGATTTAGAGGCATATAGCCTCGGTCTTCCATAGTAATTGTTAAAGTGATTTGTGCACAGGATACTAAAAATATATTTTACTTACCTAACCAAAACTATATTTTTGCTATATATATTTAATTTTATGCTTTTTATACCCACTTGTACAGGACACGTAACGTCTCGTGCATAAAATACCCTTATCAGCAATTTTAAAAGAATTAATTATACTTTTAAGTGCTTAATCCCATTCCCTGAATTGTTAAGCAAAAACCAATTATAAATTTACAATAACAACATTAGTAAAATCCAGTAATAAATGGTTGTTTCAATTCGATTGACGTCATAATGATTAAGCATGTATCATAACAGGATACGTACTACCATACATTAAAAATGTTGATAAGGGTTTTAAACTTGATTTTTGAAATTTTTCCTAGCTAAACTAACACGAGTAGCGCAAAATTACGCTCCTAAACGTAATTTTTACGAGCCTATTGTTTTTAATTGAGGTCGAGCACGTAGCATATTGTTGTTTTCGAATATTATTATGGCCGGCGTTCCGCCGTTTGTTTTCGGAAAGCGAAAATAGTTTGTCGGACGCCTAATGATATATACATATATAAAATATGTAAATAATAGTAGGAAAATTTCTGGTTCGGAAATTACACCGTCTCATGTTTTATGCATGACATGTAGCCCGCAGTGGAACGTGCGCGTTATTGAGTCAATGGCGACATTGCGACAATGACACTTTTATTTTGCGTGTTTTGAATGAAATAAGGTTCGGCACGCATATACGTTTTTAAATGGTTTGGAAAGGAAATTTGAATCGATTTCAGAAAGTTCTGATAATATGGGTAAAATAGTTACGTTACATAACAGGCCAATGCATGTTCGTGCAATTGTCTACAAGCAAGCCTCAGACTATTTAGTTGTTCCTTGAATACACGGTGTTTTCAAAACTGAGTCATTTATTTCAATTGCTTGTAGGACTTTAACGTTAAAAGAAGTTAATATACATACAGGGTGTTTCAGAACTATGGGATCAAACTTCTGGAGGTTGTTCAGTGCAACAGAAGAATCCATTTGAGTATAGGAACCCATGTCCGGAAATGCTTCACTACGCCACTACGGCCCTAAGACGCGTTAAAGTTTATGAAAGACATTAATTACCTAAATAGGATCTACTGCATTTATTTTTACATTTTTTACATATTATCAAAACAACAATTGTTTAAAATCAACGCTTATCAATGTCAATTCTCAATGTAATGTTTAAAAATTTTATAGCTTACAATTTTTTAACATTTATTGCTAATGGAAAACTTTCCCAATCAAAAATTGGCGGATATGCAATTGACATACGGAGCAACAAACTGCAATGCACGAGCAGCATCGTGGTTGTATCATGAACGTTATCCCGAACGACAGAATCCTGGATACAAAAAGTTTATTGCGGTTCATCAGCGGCTCGCTCAGACAGACATGTTAAGACCAAGATGCATGCTACTCGTGTTGCTCGAACCGTAAGAACGGTCGAATTTGAAGAAGAGGTGCTTCAGCGAGTTGCCGATGAACCATTAAATAGCACACGTGACGTCGCTAAGAATATGAATACGAGTAATGCTTCTGTTTGGAGGGTACTACACGAGCAACAACTCGTGTTGTTGTCGATGGCTTTTGGATCACATAATTGCACAACCAAATTTTTTACGATATGTTTTGTGGACCGATGAAGCCTCTTTCATAAGAGACGATATTTTTAATAGTAGGAATAGCCATGCTTGGAACGAAGAAAATCCTTAAATAATTTTTCCAAGAAAACAGAATCGTTGGTCTGTCAACGTATGGGCAGGCATTGTTGATGGGGCCATACCTTCTACCGGAACGGTTAACAGGACCTATTTATCTGCGTTTCTTGGAGGAAGTTCTCCCAGAACTCCTTGAAAATGTTCCACTAAATGTTAGACAGCAAATGTGGTTTCAGTATGATGGAGCGCCGGCTCACTTTGCTATACAAGTACGCGAGTATTTGGCTCAGCGGTTTGGGCACCGTTGGATTGCCAGAGGTGGAGCAGTTTCTTGGCCTCCTAGGTCACCCGATTTAACGTCGCCCGATTTTTTCTTGTAGGGACATGTAAAGTCTTTAGTCTACGAAACTCCAGTAGAATCAGAGCTAGACTTAATTTGACAAATAACAGCAGCATAAAAGTTGCATAATAAAAGAGATAGTAAAGCACTAAAAATTTTGTAAATTCTTACAATTTTTTTACTGCTCTTATAGTTTATCAATGGACCGCAATGGACCCATTTCTTGGCCTCCTTGCTCCCCAGA
Organism: Anthonomus grandis grandis; assembly: GCF_022605725.1. NCBI lineage: Eukaryota > Metazoa > Arthropoda > Insecta > Coleoptera > Curculionidae > Anthonomus > Anthonomus grandis. The sequence goes on from NC_065562.1 coordinate 9,862,756, forward strand.
TTTAACGCCTTGTGATTTTTTTCTCAAAGCCTATTTGAAACAAGGAGCAATAAATACTCATGAAGATAGGGAAATAAGAGTCGTGGATTCGCCGAGTAAAATTGTGTTAATCAAAACAAATCGGGACAATTTTGAATATTTTTTGTAAAAACGGTAACAATTTAACTTAATAAATATTTTTCTATAATAAGATTTTTCAATAATGTGAAGTGACTATCTTATTATGCCACTTTTTTATAGGTGATTTTTGGTATATTAGCTTCTTTAGACGAGTTCTACAAGGAGTTTTTTCTACTCTAAAAACACGCTGTAAACATTCTCGTTTTGCTCCCATTTGTTGCCACTTTTTCTTTTTCGTACAAGGCTTTGAAATAGTTTTCTATTGTTTTTTTTTTCAGTATTTAAAATTATATTATTTAGAACTTTCTTAAATTAGGTTTTAGAATTATTTTATGTCTTTCACAGGTATTGAAAATAATTTTTTTAGTTCCTTCAATGTATTTATAATTTTAATCCAGCCTTTAGCTTTAATGTCTTCGAAACATTTGAAAAACAATATATTTACTATATAATAATAATATTACTCTATATCTATGCTATAAGTTTTTATATCTTATACGATTTTCGTTTTAATTAGTTATTTTTTGCGTTTCAGGTATCTGACACAATTTTTTCTAAAAGTCGTTCTAAAAGAAATTTTACCTGTTATACCGGAATTTAGCAAAAAATTAATTTGCATATTGCAAAGAAACTTTAATTTAATTTAAAGTATTTGATGCATTTTTTATCTTATGAATAGAATAAAAAATTACAAAAATATAAAAAAGACATCAAATACCAAAGAACATCGAAAATTATTCTAAAGGCGTGAAATCAGACAAAAAATTATTTAGAAGTCTGTATCAATGCCTGGAAACCAATAAAAAATGCATCAAATACTTTAAATTAAAAAATCGAGATATTTGAAATCGTTTTCTTATATTGTATCGTTTTTTTATGTATGTGCCTTCCATTGCAAAATAATTTCTAAAGTCATTGCATTTTTTATTTTATTTCAGACACTTTTTAAATTATTTTCCATTTTTTTTCGATTAAACATATTGTCTATGCCTCAATTGAACATAATTTCAGACTTTTAGAATAATTTTTTTATTATTGTTACGTCTTCTTGTTCCTCAAGCTAATTTGGAATACTTCCAACGTCACAATATTATTAATATAAAAAATCTTCCAACATCGTCCAATCTTCCAAATCTATCCAACGTTGCCAGGACTTAATTTGAAACTAACATTGATGTCTTGTTGTTACGTGCCTATAATTTTAATTATTGATAAATTTGGTCCAATTTCCATTTATGCGCAACATAATATGGAATATTTCCAACGTCAATATAAAAAATATTCTCCTCTTTTGTAGGATTAAGGTGTAATCCGATATTGATCCAATGTTGTGATGACTTACATTTAATTTTAGGCTTTTGAAATATTTTTTTTTATATTCTTTCGGCACTTTCAGGTCCTATCTTCAAAGCATTTTTCACGTTTTTGCAATATTGCAGTTACATTTTTTTTTTAATAATTTTGCATTTCATTTACAATTTTATCATATTAATTTTTCATAAATTCTAGGCATTTGAGGTAATATTTTACGTTTTGCAGTTACTCTATGTACCTTTTAATGTTTTCCATGTCATTTTAAATAATAAAAAAAAAATGTCTTGAATTTTATAATTTGTTATTTATTCTTGTCACGTTGTAATTCATATATTTATATAGGTTTTTTAAATATTTGACAAAAAAATGTTTTTTTAAGAATTTGACGTGATTTTCACGTATTCCATGCATTTAGAACACTTTTTTATTTTATTTCAATTTTCCATATTGAATATTTTCTAAATATTTAACGTAATTTTTTACGTCTTTTTCTTTAAGAATTTTCTTCTTATAATTTCTTCTTGTCTTTTGTGCATTTTATGTAATTTTTTAAGTGTTTCTTTTTTAGAAATTCAAAAATCCTGACAAAAATAAATCCAGCTTTAGTATGATATAAGTTTCATGAAAGTTTTATCGACTTAAGCCACGAATCTATTCAAAGAATTCTTATGTTTTAAGAATATTTTGTATGTCTTCTGGATATTTTACGTCATTTTTTACGTGTTCCATTTATAGGAAATGATATTTAATGCGTTCTAGTCATTTATCATATTTTTCGGTCTTCTCGATTAGACACCTTATTTTTGAAATCAATTATAATATGATGTTAATTTTATATATTCCGGGCATTTCAAACAATTTTTTATATCTTTCAGCACAGCTGCATAGAGAAACAGGAGACTTTAGGCCAAAATTATAAGATTTTTTTTAAACTTCACTTATCCCAAAATTCATAACAACCAAGGGTAACAAACCGATAAATTTATTTTCCTTTTTTTTATAATTTCAATATCGTTTTATATTACGCACTTTATATACGCATTTTATATACGCACCGCAACAAAATATAGGTTTAAAAGTTGTTGGGCGCCAAAATTGCTAATTTTTTTCCACCCATACATAGTAGAACAACTCTTGAATCATCAATTTTGTTCCGGCAAACTATTTCATTTGTCTGTATCTTGGTAATATTCATAAATTAGTTATTACAAACCGCAGTGGGTTAAAGAAATCATAAGCAATTTAAAGATTGTTGTCTGAGAAAAATCACGTTTAATTTGTTTACGTTTACGGAAACATGTATGTAAAAATGTGCAAATCTATGTTATCGTTATCAGGAAGTGAGAACCATCATAGTGGTTTTGAATAAATACCTTATCTCTCTATTAAGGTACACCAATAAACCAACAGCGAGAAGAAAGAAAAGAAAACAAAAGACTAATATAGTTGGTAACACATTCCTGGTCTTCTCTTTTCTTTTAATAACTCCACATACTTTCTCTTTTTCCATATTCCTAAGTGGAATATTATAAAGAAAGTTTACATTCTATCTTTTTTTCTTTCTTCTTCTTCTGTCTAATCCTGTTCATTTATCCGTAAATATAATCAGGTATCATCATGATGTCACTATTGGGACAATTTGACTTAGAACAACAATATTGGTGATATACGGTTCAAAATCTAATACCCCACTTTCCTCTAATGAGTTGAACTTAATATGTCTTTCAGAATAGAAGAGGATTTCTACTAGATTTCTACACTTGATAGCCTTTTGATTTTCATCTGTTGGGTTCGTCAACAGTTAAAGGAACTTTTAATTTTTCCTTAACAGCTAATGATAAAAGCTACTCTAACTTCAAAAGATTTAGAGGAAAAGCTTAAACTTCACTAAAATCTAATTATACTTGGTCAGGAGAGCGCGTGACAACCCCTTCGGATAAATCACTTTTTCTACAAATTGGTTGATCATATTTGGTAATCGAGGAAAATCTTTAGAAAATTCAAGGCAGAGATAATAAAATCCATTCCTCCAAGTGCACCTTGAAGCACTTCAATATTACCTTGAAGAGATATGAAGAACTTGTGGTCTAATGATGAGGAGGGCTATTAAGGGGAAATAATTCATCTAATAGATCTAAATAGTTCTCAAATAAATAACATGAATAAATCCTGCCTTAGTATGGTATAAGTTCCATGAAAGCCATATCGACTGAACCATTCTTTTTATTTATTTAAAGATGCTTTTTATGTTTTATAATGAATAATTGTAATTTGATATCCGTACAGTCAAAGTACTGCCTCAAGTCAGGAGAACATCGATCGAACGAGATTTATTTCTATCATGGATACAATTAATATTTTCTTTAATTTTTTTTTCAAGAGTTCACTATCAGTTGGATACCATGGAATAGTCATGACCTTGATGATGATGGATTTATTCGATATTTTGTCTAAGAGAAGATCTATCCATTCGTCGATAATTTTGTAGCTGATAGTTAAGGATAATGAGTGATCTACCTCTGGAGCAAATATAACTCTTGTTACCAGATTGAACTTTCCGTACTAAGACTCAATATGTGCAGTATTTAATTCAGCTTCACCTATCTGTGAAATGATACCTTTCTTCGAAAATTCACGTTAAATTGGCTGCCTAGAAAAACTGTTAAACGTTCATTAGTTTATTATACAGTCATACTTTCGATATCAATTAGCCTGATTTAAAAAAATTAATTTTTCATGAGTCAGTGCATCATAAGCCAATCAATAGTGTAGTGATAAAGTGACTAGGCATTTTTTCGAAGGGTGCTGTTTTCGATTTAGTTTATCGTCTGCAATGGTAATAATATCAGGTAAACCAGTTAATCTATTTATGGATCTATTATCTGAACACGACGCCCTTAGGGTATTAGCTTGGTTATTACCTGTAATTATAGGAAGCTATTTCAGCAAATTCAATGATGATATTATAAAAGGGTTACTAGAAAAGGTCTGCGTTAAATCATCGTTCAAGGATCGAAATATATATCTATAGAAAGAGGCCACACCATCTGAAAGTTAATATTAAAAGCTTATACGTCTTCAATTACCATAGGCGCAAAATAAGCTCATAAGTCAAAGGAGGGTTTTTATAACAAAGTATAGTTTTGATAGGTTTTAGAGCTAAAGGGTATTGAAATAATGATATCAAATTAGTCTTTAAAAAATACAGAATAAGGTTTTCTAAGTTTTAAATTAACCATTTTACAAGATATTTAGGGAGAAGATTATTTGAATTATGAAAAGCTGATAAACTGTTATTGCGACTGGTTTTCTTAAGATCAAATTAATTAAGAAAAGTATTTAACTTTCAAATGTAAAGTAGCTTTTGGGGACGCCCTTGTTTCATTATTATTAAGGCTGAAAGAAAAAGTTGCTGAACTTTAAAATTGAAGCTTTTAAATTGAGCACTTCCAATAGGAAGTTATCGCTATTAATATTAATATTATTAAATTATATCGTAAGTAATTAACAATATCCGTCAGCAGCACCTCCTTAACTGTAATATTTCCTTCTAAATTACGTGAACAGGATTCAAGTGACATTATCGAACACGCGCTGCTGTTAATTACCTATATTTCCACGATAATGATAATATAATTGCATTCTAACGTATTGAGTCATAAAATGTACATAGCGAGTGATCGTTCGATCATAAGTAGGAAGCAATTTTTGACATTATTTGGTTAATTGGACTGTCTGCATTAGGTAGCAATTTCAATTTGGATCTTTATTTCTGGAGGGAAAGTGCATGTCCAATGTCTAGGTGGAACTTCCTTTTGAAGAATTTTTAAATATGTTTAAGAGATGCAGGTATTTAAAAAAATGTCGGTACATATGAATACCAAACAATTTAATGAGTTTTTAAATTATTGGTAAATAAATTAACAAAAAAGTTGACATTTTTGGATTTGTGTGCTGTCATGGGTGAAGGGTTAAATAAAAATTTGGAAAAAATCAGAAATTTGTATTTTTTTGCAACTCTTATTAAAACTGTCTTAATACCACATTCATAAGACGTAATGGACTGCGATTTGCGATGTTTTCTTTCTAACTTTCTTTCTAATTTTTAGTAGTTCTTCATCTTATTTCTTTCTTTGGATTTTTTCCGACTACCATAAAAGTAAGAAAGAGAGGAATGTGTATAAAAAAATAAAATTGATGGAGTTCTTCCAAAGAAACGTCATCATATGAAAAGTTCAATGAGAGAGATCCAAATATTTACAAGATTATTTATTGATATCTTTGATAAGAAAAATACTATACATTCTAAATGACTTAGCAGAATTATTTCAGGTACTTGTAAGACACAATAATAAAATTTATATTGTTTTCCCTTTTTACGTTTCATTTTTGAAAAACACTCATCGATTTTTCTTTCTTAAGAGGATTCATTCTCAAGTTTTTAGTACTTTCTTCTCCTTCCTTTCCAATGATGTATTTTAAGTAAGTTCCGTAAAACAAAGAAAAAAGGTGATTATGTTGATAGCTTTGAGTGATAATGAGAGAGATTTAATTATATTAACTCAGCAGTAATCAAACATCAACACCCTTTCTGTAATCCTAATACACACTTCTCCTCTAGAAGCTCTCAATCAACTTACCCTTCTGTTATCACTAGCTCTCCCTCCAGGACTAACAGCAGTACTCCTACTAACAGCACTAGACTGAACACTACCAACACTACTCTCCATAGTATTATTATTATTGTTCACATTCAAAAGTCCTCCTCCGACACCCTCGCTCTTCACCACCAGCGGTGTGACTGTGACCGCATTAGCAGCAACAGCGGGGTTGAGCTGTAAAACACTAGTGGCAACACCAGTGCTCGACCCCGTAGTAACCATTTTTTTTTCTCAAAAAAAAAAAACAAAAAACAAATGATAAACGCGGAACTTGCGTACTTAGTAAGCTAAGCGTGTACTACTTGTGCGCACCCGGTATCAGCCGAAGCACGCAGCCTACTGCGATGAAATGTCGCAAGCGAATGCGGCTAGTCGCGTGGATTCGAACCGGCGACACTCTGCCAAACTGACCTGTTGTTTTTTCGTTTGAGTGCGGTGTTGCCGATGTCAAGAAAAGTGGTTAAGGGTGGGGAAATATTTTAATATTGGATGGTAGCAAAAAAAAATTTTGGGTGCCCAACTATTATTTTCCACTCATTTAAACCGATCAACACATATTTATAGTACAGGTTATAGTACACTAAAGTCGCGTTTGAAAATTCGATAGAAATGTATATATATATATATATGTATATAGTTCTTTGGTTATTCTTGGAAATCGGTCTGTTTAAATGTATAAATAAAAATAATTTATTCTAATTAAGGAACCTCTATATTTCGCTACTAATTTGTAGCTTCTTCAGGAGGAAAGCTAAAATACAAAGAAAAATAATACACACTATTTACAGGTCCAAATGGTCCAAGAATTAAGATAACATCACCATTAAAACGAAAATAATTTTAAAGTCATAAAATACTTACAATGTGGAAATTAAAATTTTACATTAAGAGACATTTACATTTAAATAAAAAATTACTATTAGAAGTTAACGTTACATCTTAACGGTGACATTATAATAAAATAAAACGAAACTACACAGTTACTAGCCTGTACATGGCATTACTTCTTATTACAACATTCCCTAAACAATAAGACTATGTTTTTTTGCTGATAACAATAATAATATTAGATACTAGGTTAGTTATAAAAGGTATACCATAAAACAAAAAAAAGGTATTAATATTATTATTATTATTATTATTATTTTAATAAATTGCAATATATCACACTCAGTTGGTCTATGTCAGATCTAGAATTAATCGATTTCTTCTCATTGTTGATGGAAATGGTTCATTTCCACAAACGTTTCCTGTAGCTAGTCTCAGAATGCAATATAGTTACATTATCATAATCAAACTGGTCGTTCGTATTTAAAAAATGAACCGCCAAGGCCCAAGATTTTTTAGCTATGCGACAATCACTCTTATATTGCGTAATTCTCTGTTTTAGTGTTTGGGAAGTTTGTTCAATATAGCAACCCTCATAACCTGTACAAGAAATGTTGTAAACTAGATAAGACCTTTGTAAAATAGGCGTTCTATCCTTCGTTTTAGAGAAAATGCCCCTAGAAGTGGTTGTGTTGTATTTGGAAATTGTAATATTTGGACTTTAGAGTATTAATTAAGTTATTTGTTTAACCATTGATGTAAGGGAGTTTATTATATTTAATTGTTGTAGGAGCACCATCATCAGTAGGGCCATCGAAAAACGTTGATGAATAAATAAGTTTTTTTAGCAAGTGCGTAGGGTAACCATGATTTAAAAAAAATGTATACAACTTACTGAGATTTTCTGAGAAATGTGTGTCACTCTATTCACCATCATACCTTTATTCGTCATAATACCCTTGGCGGTTCATTTTTAAACACTTTATTTAATGTCCAGGTATACCAGAAACTAGTGACTGCCATACTGGTCCAGGCCTGTAAAATGGAACGAATCAAAGCTTTTTTATTTCGTGGGGTTGTTCTTTCCACTTGAATCTTCATTAATCCCCATATATTTCACTGGGACTTAGATCTGGTGAAGCTGCTGCCCATTGGGAATTGGCCCACTGGAATTGTTGCAATTTGATGTTCTTGCATCCATCTTGAGTATATGCAGAAGTTTGGCATCTTGCACTATCCTGCTGAAAACGCCACCCCTCTGGTTATAAATCATGAGCCGTCTCAAGAAGAAAACCATTTAAAATATCCCAATACTTTACACTATTAACAGTGCCATCAACAGAGAGGCGTAGCACCACGTTGATAGTTTGCTCCTCAAACCATTTTTTTAGTAGAAAATTTAGAAATTTGATAAGTAAAATTTTCTCTTCACAGGATTTTGAGTTGTTTTCCTGAAATTATTTCCTTGAAATCGTTGATAAAACTCTCATTCTTCAAAACTCATTCTTCGTTGCTTTTGTAGAGTTGTTTTTGCGGGGATCTTTTCTGGTTTCTGTAATATGTAGCCTTGTCTTTTTAGTGCCATGTCGACAGTTTCTGGCCACACATTTATTCTCCGTTGATTTCTAAAATTGCTGGTATGTTTTAGAAACTGGATTTTGCCGTCCTAAGTTCAGTAAAACATTTAAATTGCTTCCGCAAAATCTTAGGCGGTCTTCCTGAAATTGGGATATGTCTTATATCTCTACCAATTTTTATCCTTTAAATTATCTGATACACTGCATTTTTTCCGAGTTTAGTCAATTGCACTAGTTTTTATTGTTTTAGACACCATTTCTGTACAAATATTTCACTCTTTTCTTTTTTCTACTTGTAACATTATTTCACAAAACTCAGGCATGTTGACAATCAACAATATCTGATAGATACTGTTGTCATGCAATTTTATCCATAGCCCGCATCAACCCGCTATCGATATGTGTTATCCAGGGATTATACTACTTTTTTTACCATTTTTTATTCTTAACGGTACATGTGTATCAAAAATGCTTAATACTGTTGACGTTAAAAAAATCTACTTTTGAATCAATGTTGTGAATCAGATAAATGGAATTCTAAGATACACTTTCGATGTCGGCCTGAAACTGAGCATAATCAATACGGTCTAGGGGCTTAAACAAATATGAAGCATTGGGTATACATTAACATCTCGAGTGCCAACATCCCGTACAATGTTAGAATTGCAGCAGATCAAATCGATTAACGTAGAAGTTAAATGAGATACTCTTGTTGGCTCTGAAATCATCTGACTGAGACTAAAGGTATCCAAAATATTATTCAACTGAATAACAAGAGAAGCATCATTATCCAGCACATTCATGTTAAAATCACCAAAACACAAAATCTGGTTACAACCGGTGTAAAAATTAATTAAAATATCCTCAAAATAATTTAAAAATCCCTGACAGTTGGTTCCAGGAGGTCTGTAAATATTTCCGATAATAATTGATTCACCCATTATCTCCACCTTTATCCATATACATATGTTCAATTATTTAATTAAATAAACTGAATGTTAGATTTTATATAAATTCCAACCACATCCCCTCGCCTACTACCAACAAAGTATATAGATTTCAATTTCAGTCAATGTTAGACTGTGCTACCAATGCGATCTTGTCTAACTAGATGGTATCCATTAATAGAAGTACTTTCGTAAGTTACATTTGTATTAAGCCAGCTCTCCGTTAGACCAAGTATCTCATAATCATATTTAAAAATATGATCTTTAAATTGATTAAAGTTATTTAAAAGAGATCTAACATTAATATGAGCATAGTGCATTAATTTAATGTTTACCCAATATTCGTACAGACAATAAAAATTTGATAAAAAATAAAGTTTATACAAAAAAAAAACAAAACATTTTCTCATAATATATTATATTTGTCAAAAAAATATATAATATATTTTAAATATTATAAAATATCTTATATAAGACCACATCTAATATTTGTAGTTGTTACATTTTTTTTAGCTTTGTTTGAGTTACTCCCGGACCTTGAGTATGTAAGTACTCAAAGCCTTAGAATTTTTACTTATTAAAGTTGTGATACAAGGTGTCACAGTTTTCTTTTAATAATTCTTTACCGTGAAAATCTTATGGTTTGGCATTTGTTTTAAATTTAATATTATTTTTTTTAATTATAAAGAAAGAAGACGTGACAACAGTGCATCAACCCGTCCTTCCGCAGCATCCGACACGAGCTACCCAGACTTTACCATGGTCGTAACCGAAGGGGGGGCGAGGGGAGGGGGAGATCTCGACACCAAAGAGACCGCACCGCTCGCTGAGACGAAAAGTTCGGCACGTTCCCAGGCTCGATCGGCTCCTTTCGACCTACTTCGGGTCGGCTACCTGTTGAGCGTGTCGATATAGTACGGTTCATGTATTATGTGACTTTTGTTTTGTTTAGCGACTTTCAAGATTTGTCGTTATTGTTTTAGTTAAAATGAGGAGTTCGCGTGCATAACCGGATATATCCACTTTCAGAAAATTTTCACGAAACACGAAAAACACCCTGTGTGTTTATATTTAAAAATAGTAATATTTTAATAAAATAGCCTTAATTAAGCGGGGTTGACCAATTTATTAACATTAAAAATAAAACAAAAATTAACAGTTTGTCATTATTAGCAATAAAAGTTTTTATATAGCCGTTTTTGCACACAAATGATAGATAGTAAGCATAAATATACATTTATTTCTCTTTAAACAAACTGGATCAAGTAGTATTTGACAAAAGTAATAAAAGGAAAATTAAATATGTATTGCATTTTCTTCATGCAGGCAATCGCATAGCTCTTTTTCTTTTTGGGTTTCAAAATTTACCGAAGTATCCATATTGGCTCCGGTATTGTTAATAGATTTTTGTACCACAGAAGATCTTCCCTCTTTCACCAATCTTCCCCAAAATGCTCCTTCATCAAATGATTTAAACTTTTTTTATATTTTTCTGGTATGGAATTACCCAGTGGTAGCGTGCTAAGCTGTATGTTGTCTTCTGATTTTCGTTTCTTAAGAAGTAATTCCCAAGCTGTGTCACCCAATGATGTTAACCGCATCGAAAAAAATTATCCAATATTAGTTTTGGATTGGACCTATTCTTTTATGACAATTAAATTTTCCGATTACACTAATCTACTTAATTGTATTAAGATGGCGAAAATCATCTAATTGAAAAACACATTATTGTCAATACATAATTTATAAATTGCAATAATCAAATACTTTCGATCGATTGAGTTTATTTCGTTTACGGTTAACGATAATATTCTATTAGGGTCATAAAATAGGAACGATAAAAGTCGTTTGATTAAAACTAGAGAAGTAAAACGATTATGATTACCTAAAACTTCGATTGCAGCTATAAAACCACTGCTTTAAATTGTTACCACAAATAATCTGCATATCCCATAATGCATCTAGGTAGTGTTGTCAATATAGAATCCTTGGCGAGACGATATTACGTAATCACATTTAGTTATCTATGTAGAGAATTCCTAAGGGAATAAATTGGCGACTTAGAAATTTAAAAAAGCGACACCACTGTATACAATGGGTATGCAGAAGGGGAAACGGTCCCGCACTAACTCCGTAATATTGATCTTCGACAAAAGCTAGTTAAGATACTTGTGAATGAAATTATATCACTTCGCGGTAATGAGTAAGTATTTTATTAATGGAAGCCCTTTCTAAATTAATACAAGTGATTTAACAGACTTTTCATCATTTATTTTAATCCCTCATAAACGTTTATTTTTCTTTTTAAAAATTAAAAGCAGTACTCTTCTTCAAATAACAGAGCAAATTGAGAATTTTTTCCCAATGAGAATGCCAAAACGTATTACATTCCCTATGTGTCTAATGGAAAAAAGGTATAGCTGCAAGAGGCAAACTATGGAACAGGTACTGCAATATTAGAAATGCACTTATGGCCGCGAATTCATCTGTCCACAAACAACGAAATTGTGGTAAAATCAATAAGTAAGATTTACTAAATTTTTGTATTCTATTTATTGCTATTGAACCTTTTTATAAAGTTCGATATGTATGACAAGAAACTTATAAATTAAGGAAAACAGATTCCTACTTAAGCTTAGCAGATATGTTCACAGGGTACCCGTGTTTAGGCCAGAGCAATGGAATTGACCTCGTAAGTAATGCTTTCATTTAATCTTTGTTTGTATTTTTAGAAAATCTTTGTACCTATATGAAAAAGAGTAGAATATAAAATGAAATTAAATAGAATACCATGTTTTTGTAAGCCTTTAATGTTTTTTTAGATAGAAATTGATTTTAATCTTAGATTCCCTGAATATAAAGACATAATATACAAAACGTGGCCTGTTGTGTCAAAAGGGGTTCTGAAGGAAATCAAAGATCGAAAAAACGAGCTGCTTGTTAATCGAACAGTTTGATTACCAAAGTAAGTGTTTTTATACCATTGTTGCATTAAATGCGTTATGCATTAATAAATACTCAAATAGTTAAATAGATACCTGATAATAATTTTAAGTTTTCTTACAGATCCAGCTCTGCGAACTATTATGGTTTTGCCATGAAAGTAAATATAAGTTGACTTTATTTTCAAAATTGTAACAAGCTAGATTAACAAATTATCATATATTCTAATATAATATTTATTGTGATATCTATAAGTTGTAAAAGTATTTTTGGTAAATTTATGAATGACCTAAAAAATAATTTATTACACGAATATTGTTTTAATAGGTTGCAAAAATGTTCTTAAATTTTACTCTCATAATTTAACGAACTCTCTTTTTTTTAGACTTCTAAATTTATAACTACATTGTAATTACAAATATATTATATGAATAATACTGATAGTAACTTTACTTGTGCATATTTGTCTTTTATTTTAGGCCTTTGACGAGCGATATATTATCTCTTTATTCCTATAGGATGATTTATAGCCTGCAATTCCATTTAGAAACGATTTCATGGAATAAAATGAAATTATTAGGTAATTCTCATTTACTTCAATTTTTGCTGAGATATTAAAGGTTATAAATTCTAATAATAAACGTTTTTTTTCTAATAATAATAAACGATTTAATTATCGCAATCAAAGAGTTTTGTTGTATAAATAATCTAAGTTTTTTATTGTAATAAACGAGCAGTTCGATTACCATAATCAAAGTTCTTGTTAATGGTTATTAATCAATTTTATACCTACAATATATCTATTTGATTATAATAAATCATTTACCTATTTTGTAAATAAAAAAACATCTGTTAGCTCCAATTAGACCACTTTCATTGCGACAATCAGATTATTTCATCGGCGCCTATTTACCCTAAATTTTTGATTGGGTTAATCGATCATTCTTTAACCGTTAACGAAATTTTTTCTTGGTGCGATAAAATTAAGACATCTTAATTTTAACAGTGGTTTTGTTATGTTCATTCTCAATTTTTTTTAGGTGAATTCCTGTGCATTCTGAAATTCCCTTTATTTTTTTACATACCCTTTCCAGTTCTTTCAAGGCCCAGTGTTTGTACCTATTTCCGAATATATTTCAACATATTTTTCTTTTGTTGTAATGACTGGATGTCTTTTTAAGATTTTCTCCACTCTACCAAATGATCGGTCCGTAGGAAGAAAGCTATGCCCTCGGACTAGAAACGTTATTACCACTTCTTTTAAATTATCTGGAGATTTGTTTTTAAGCCAGTATATTAGCATATGAATAATATGGGAATTCTTATTCTGCCCCCCACATCCATCGCAGAACAGTCTGAGAAGGTGTATTCTTTCATAGGTGTAGCCCCTCTCCCCGCCAAATCTTCGGTCCAGACATAGAATATCGGATTACGAGAAGTTATAGGAACGCAGCAAAAGGCATATAAACTAATTTGATGCGAATAAAATGCATTCTGGATTGGCGTACGGGGTAACGGTTACACTTGCTGAGGGTCAAAACAAAAGGTAAAGCTGTTATCCGGGTTTTCCTTGGCAAGTTCATAAAAAGTGTTTGCTCTTTTTTTGTAATCGCGATATTCCATAATAAAGTTTTGTCTTGCCTCAATGTCTTTCGTGTGTTTCACTTGCTCTTAACCTGGTGCACTTGGAACATACATCTGATGCAGGAGATAAGAATCCAACATTAAAATCATTAAAAAATATGTTTCTAAAAATATCGTAGCTTACATGGTCTTCTGAGTCACATTGCCTGTTATACATTTTGTGCAACTTTGCCACAGAAAAACTTGCAGAAAGGTATATACATTTGATTTCTTTTTGTTGTAGTGAATTTCTTTACCTCGTAAGTTACCAATAAATTTTCGTAGTTTTTCTTTCTTTAAAGTAGTTTTCTTAGATACTCTATCATCTCCCCTTTTTCTTCCTTGAAACACCTTCTTCATTTAAAACTTTTGTGACGGTGATTAGTTTATGTTTAGTTACGCCCAAAAACAGTAGAGAAAAATATTTTAAAAAGCCCTAATCATTTTTTTATTAGACTTTAACATGTAAAAAACGGTTGCGCTCCTTTCTTTTATTTCTCTATTTTGTCTGCGTCGTTTAGGTGGCATAACAGATATATAATTACAGAAAAACATATCCTGGCGGGCTTTTTCTTCATTGTTATAGAATATTTTTCGGTGTTCGAATATATCCTTCATACTCATTTTACTGCATTCGTATGTCTTACCATCATGACGTGTAAAACCTTCTAATTTGGGATCGTGATCTAAATACCTAAATTACATAAAAAATTTAGTTAATTCGTATACTTTTAAGAAGCATCTATTCTTTCTTCTGCTTTTTACGCACTTCTCTTTTGCTTTCGCGACATTTTCTTTTTCTACTTCCATCACTTCCTTCCCTTGCATTTATTTTCTCATTCATGATACACAAAATTCAACTTAAAACACTAAAAGAACACTTTTATTTGACTGGTCTTACAGGAGTTAAAAGCGCGTGGAATTACAACTTAACGTCCAAACAACAACTACTAGAATAGATAATGAAAAGTGCAATATAATATGCGCAACTTGTTTATTTGAATTTATCCGCTTTTGTTATCGAAATTTGGATATATGCGGTTTTGCTTCAAATGTCAAAATTTACTTAACGTTTTAAATGGGATTTATTCGGCTAAATTTATCTTTAGAATTGAAACATCTTTTTTTGTAATTATTTGTTAGGGTATATATGGCATTCCAGAGGGATTTGTTATGGGACTGACTATTTTCGATTTTTTTATTTATATAATCTTGTTTTGCTTTTTTTATAAGATTATTAAGATAATTTTTGTATCGATTGTATTCAGCCCTATACCTATCAGGATTTGATTTAAATTTCTTATACAATGACTCTGTTTGTTTATTTAATTTGTTGTTATTTACTTGTTTATTTAAAGTAAACATTTAAATTATTCAAGATTCTAAAGATATAAAAGGAGAAAGTTATACTACAGTAGCTTTCGTCCATTACACTCGAAACCTCAAACTAACTTTTGACGTCACGTCAATCAGTTCCTGACGACGCGTAGAAATATGAATTTTAAACGTGATTTCGATTTTTTGTATGAACAACTTAAAACACTGGTGCAAAGTTCAGGATTATTTGCTAGTTATCATATTATGTAACCGAAAGCTATCCCATGCAAGAGAATAAACCTAAAGCCTTAGGCCTACCGCACACTGGCAACTTTAGATAGGCAACTTATTAATCATAAAAATAGAACACAATAATATTTATGATCTGCCGCACACAGGTGATTATTTAGTTGCGGCAACTAAAAAATTCCAACCTGTTGGATTCTTTGAGAGACGAAACAGTTGCTGATAAAATAGAACAAGCTTGTTTTAAACGGGATCGCGCTCACTGGTGATTTGCTTTGAAAAAAGTTGCTTTGTAGTTAATATTTGTCGATAAGCCGGCAAATTACAACAAAAATGGCTGCTATAGATGTTGAATTGTTTATTACTGAAGTCGAAAAACGACCAGCATTGTACAATACGAAACAAAAAGAATATTCAGATAAAAATCTAAAGAAAAAATTATGGACTGAATTATGTGAAAAATTCATTGAGAATTGGAATGAACTTGGGGATAAGGAAAAGAATGAAAAAGGTAAATTTTACCAAATTATTTTATGTTTATCAAGTCACAGATTCAACATACCTACAGAATTATTCAAACATATACAGGGTGTTTTTAAATTTGGGGTTTACATCTTAACACTATATAGAATGTAAGAATATATGAATATATGAAAATAAAAACTTTTATAGGAATAAAATTTTGTCCAAAAAGGTCTTGATTCTGAGATACAGGGTGTAAAAATTTTTCATTTTGCTAGGAGACTAAGCAATTTAGGTCATCTGTTTATAGGAACTTTTGTTCTTATTTTGACCTACAAAATGTCGTTTTTAAAGCACAAATTATAAAAGTTTTTTTTTTAACAATCGATTTCTCGGTTATGAATGAAAAAACATGTTAAATAAAAATGGCCTAAAAAATTACAAATTTTTGTTCTGCCAAATAATAAAAATATTCATTGCATTTAAATAAAAAATAAAGTTTTTTATAATCACATTTTTTATCATCGAAATTGCTTTCCTCCAAAATACACTGTGTTTAAGTTAGCAAAATGTAAAACGTGAAGACCCTGTATCTCAGAAACAAGACAATTTAAGACAAAATTTTATTCTTATAAAAGTTCTTATTTTCTTGCGTTCTATATACTTAGTGTTAAAAGAAAAACCTCAACTTAAAAAACACCCTGTATATTCACAAAAGACCAGAACATAAATTTTTAAATCATATTGCCAAGGAACAGACCCTTGAGGAGAAATAAAGTAATTTGCAATATATTCTCTAACTGTATACCCTTCATTGTTGCTCCTTTGTCCAAGAGCAGGAATATCTTCCAATGGACATTCATAAAAGGTGTCTTCAAAATTTAGTCCATCAAGTTTTCTCACATAATTGTGTAAAATACAGCATGCTTTTGTAATGGAGTCGCTAAATTCAACTTGGGTATCTAGAGGCCTGTGGAGTATACGCCACTTGTTGGCTAAAATTCCAAATGTACATTCTATCATTCTACGTGCCCTCGAAAGTCTATAATTAAAGATTCGTTGTTTTACGGTTAAATTTCTGCTTGGATATGGCCTCAAAACGAATTTTGAGAGAGCAAAAGCTTCATCTCCCACGAGCACAAACGGCATAGCTTTTCCATTTTCATCATTAGGAAGATTTTTTTCATTCGGAATATTTAATTCCTTCTTGTCAAGCAAATGCAAAAATGATTGTTTAAATATGTTGGAATCACTTGTCGATCCATAAGATCCTACTTCAACATATATAAAATTATAATTGGAATCTGCAATGCCTAGAAGAACAGTAGAAAAGAAAGATTTATAGTTAAAAAATTCGGACCCAGATTTATCAGGTCTTTTTATTCTAATATGTTTCCCGTCTACTGCTCCGATGCAATTGGGAAATTGTGTTTTCTCATTAAACTCATTGGAAACTCTTATCCAGTCATCATGATCCGGTTTTGGCATATAGAGTGGCACCAAACATTCCCAAAGTTTCTCACATGTGTCTTTTACAATTTTTCGTATCGTTGTAATTCCAAGTAAATATTCATAATATAGTGATGCAAAGCTATTTCCCGTTGCTAAATACCTAAAAAATTGTCTAATATACATCATGTTTTATACATCATATCATATACATAATGTTTTTTTAGGTAACGAGTTACAAAAAAGATGGAAAAATCTTAGGACATGTCTTAAAAGAGAGTACGATGCTCAAAAGAATATTGCCTCTGGTTCTGGGGCTAAAAAGAGAAGGAAATATCTTTACTTTGAGCAGCTTATATTTTTGCGGGATTTTATAGAAAGCAGAATTAGTTACAACAGTCTCGAACAAGGTACTGATAATGTGGAAGATAACACAGAAACCAGAGAGGAAGAATCAGAAGCTAGTGAAGCTACGCAACTTCGTACTGGTGCCAAGACTGACCATTCTAGAAAGAAAATTTACCAAAAGAAAACTCATCAGAAAACATATGAGGAATCTCTGCTTCAGATTTTGAGGGAAAAAAAGGATACAGAGAATGAAATTGACGAAGATAAATATTTTCTTTTGTCTCTACTCCCTTCATTAAAAAAATTTAATGAAGACCAACAATTTATTGCACGAACGGAAATCCTGAATGTGATAAGACGCGTTCGTATGTCGGGAAGCGGCCAAAATCAAATTCTTCATGAAGCAAATGCTTTGCACCACCAAAATACTGCCAAAAGTCTTGCTGTAAATATTCCTTCAACTAGTGCAGAAGGATCACATTATGGAGATGATAGAAATAGTTCTTTGCACTCGCCAACATATTCCTACCACCAAGAAGGTTATAACAATGTTATACAAAGCAGCAATCGCAATCCAAGCTATACTGCAGCACAATATATTTCAGACTTTTCCGCAGGACAGGTACAGGTTTATGCAAATACGTCCCAACAGCAAATTGATGATGAGTCAGAAATGTCGTCTCTGCTTGAATTACATTAAATGCTTATAATACTAATATATTTCTTCGTAATAAATATTTTTCGATAAAATGAGTTTTTTTCTTACCTTAGAGTTACGGCCAATCTTTCCTGTGGCGGCACAGCCATTCGTAATTGTGTATTCTGGTATGAAATATGAGGACCTATCAACACCAGAAGCTCATCAAAGCTTCGTATACTCATACGGAAATAATTAAAAAATTTATTTGGATGTTCCCTCAAAGTGCTGAACAATTTATAAAATTGCCCATCTAGAAGTCTTTTACTTATCAGAGGATGCTTTCCTTTTTGACGACGTTTTTTTAAAATCAAAGCACAAACGCACGCTGTTTCTAGGAAATCCATTTCGACTGAGGTTGCGGAGCAACTATTCAGTCATCATTGGGCGTTGTAAATAGATTTGCAATAATTTTTAGTGACTAAACTATTTAATCGCCGAGATTAAAAAGTTGCCAGTGTGCGGTAGGCCTTTAATAAACTAAAATAAAATATAAAAACTTAATTTGTTAATCGTACTATAGATTTAAATAGACTCTCGGCGATCTCGGCGGGCAGCACGGCATGGACCTTTTTTACATAAAGTCAAATGCCGATGAGAGATCGGAAAATATGTCACGTGGGCAGCGCCCAGGAATTAACCACGTAATTGGTGGGTGGCGGATAAGGAGCGAAGCGGAGACGAACGGGCGCGAAGCGAGGGTGGAAAAGAGGTGGAAATTGATGGTTATGGGATTTCGCTCGTATAAGTATATGGGAAATGAAGGTGTTTTAATATGTTTGCAGTTACCGGTGACAACGCAAACCGAAGCAGACTTTTCAGGGTTAATTATAGACTATTGGTGAAAAATTATGTTTTTTTCAGACGTCTTTGAAGTGTATTGGTTTTGATTACAAAGTCTCGTAGGATATTGAATCTTCAAATGTTATCTTGCAACTTTGTACAATTTACGGAATAATTTACTAAAGCCTTACTCAAGTCAAACAGTTTAAGTACGCAGTTAATTTATGATACAATAATGATAAGGTCTGATTTACTTTGAGGCTCGATCACATCACTTATTAAATTATTTGTTATTCAATTATCAATTATTATTATTGGCGGATGATCCAGCTTTGGCAAATATTATTCCTCTTAAGCATATTGCTAGTCTTGGACTTAACGATAAAGGCCAATAAGGGAACTTCTAAGGTCTTATCTCTTATTACCATAGATATAGAGAAGGGGTAGAATGGCCGCCATTTGTATGGTCTTATTCTTCTTTTGGGATAATATCCTATGTATTCTTGTTACCTGGATTTTTTGTTTCTGAGGTGTTTACTTTCGTAAAATCGTACAAAATTTATTAAAGCTTTGTCAAGAAAAACAGATAAAATAAAAGTAATAAGAATATATTATAGGGCATGATCAATAATCTGTAAAAACTATACCTCATGCGACGGTATATAGCACAGCAAAAGGTCTTTTAAAATGACAAATTAATGTATGTTTAGAGCATTGACGTGGAGGTTAAGTTATTGATAGGAAAGTTCGATTAACCATAATTAAAATATTCAAAAATTATGAAAAGTGCACAAAACTACATAATTTGTCTATTTTTGGTAATTACAGCAAATAAGAATTTTTCCTTTTGCGCTTACTGAAATGAGATGGGGCTCGTAGATCAAATAACGACATCTGCCACTATCTTCTAGTTTTTCAAAATTTAGACTTGACAGTTTTTTGATATAAAAAACATTTTAAAACTTAAAGAAAATAGAAACTGTTATTTATTAAACTTATAAAAATGTACATGACAATATATATGAAACCTCATTTGGGGTATGAATTCTATATAAATATAAAAAAACTAACATGCAGTAAATACATAACAAATATTTAAAACATTAAAATTTCGATTTGTAAACAGAAAGAACAAAATAAATAACCTGCTCTAATTAAAAACAAAATTAATTGCCAAAAAGAGCTTATTAGCTGTAACAGAAAATGACCATACAAATGGTGGCGCCCTATGTATTCTCCTAAAATTGGATGAGCAGTGGTCTATGCACATCTTCGATCTTGATCATATTTATATGCTTATTACAGAATATTCTCTGGAGATAGCAGGAAGGATTGCAAACATCCACTTGTTATTAGCCATTAAGCTTTTGGTAATGATCTACGGCACTATGAGGAGACAACTGGACAATTTTTTTAAGAATTAAATTCTTGCGAAGCTTAGTTTAATTCCCAGAAACAAGTTGGACTGTAAAAAAAATTCTGTGAGGCTCTATTGATGGTTAATTATACCTGTATACAAACTGTCCCGTATCGTTATATTCAAATTTTGGGAGCGTAAAGTACAATTTTTTTAAGTTAAAAAAATGCAAAACTTGTTATAAATGTTATTTCAAGATAATATTTAAAATAAATTCATAAAATCACAAATACAAACGAAATTTTTTATGATAAACAAGGCAGTTATTCTATGCTTTATCTTTTTATTTTTGCGTCATTAGTAATAATACATATTCATGCAAATCAAATAGCAACTAATAGTTAGTTTCTTAGTGAGTGACGTTTTCTTTATCAAAATGCCCTACAGAGTTTATTCTCAAGAGTACGCAAACATGCATTTTTTATATGACTACAGTAGTAACGGTGCTCGTCAGCAGTTATCGAATAGGAGTTCTCGCATATCGATATCGGTTTGCAAATCGGCGCATTTCTGGAAGTACACAAACAATTTTGAGAATACGGTCTGCGTGATTTTCTTTTCAATCGGGAAGTGAATTTGCCAACATACTTGGAACAACAAGTACTAGATACTGTTGTAAGGGATCCAACTATCACTATGCTTGTCAATTTTATTCTAATTTTAAGCGACATTCACAAGGTGTGGTATTACAAATCTGAGAAACGTATCCTAAAATAAAAAAGCTGTACATCCATGTAATTTTTAACATGAATTTTCTGCGAACGTTTGGCCTACCCTCATCAATGACTTGTTGATTAGTTCTATTTTGCTTCCTGCAAGGTTGAATTCAAACTTTTATCTTCAATTCCTTATGAATTAACTGCAATGAGTTTTGAAGGATGTCTGATTATTTGCCTACACAATATGTGGTTCCAAATGGAAGTGATTCTACCGCATTTCGGAATTGCTGACCAAAATTACCGTCAACTAACCAAGATGGATTGGTCGAGGTAGTCCTGTTGCCTGGCCATCAAGATCACTCAATCACAATCCCCTTAATTTTTACTTATAGGGGTACATGAAAGATTTAGTCTATGCGTATGTTTCAAATACAAGGGAAGATTTATTGGGGCGTATTCAGCAAGCTGCTGAACAAATACGACTAAGCATAATGATAGGGGACTCCTTGGATAGAATTTCTTGGTACTGTCCCCGGTAATACTGATTTAAGATATTTAAAGCTGGTTTTGATAGCGCTAAAATGTCCTCATTAAGCTCTTCAGAAAACCTGATGAGAAAAGGACTCAAGAACCGATACTAAAGAAAAATGATACAACATTTGAATGACGCATCATCTAAACAAATTGTAATCGACGTGGAGAGTTTTTTTTGTACAGTAGGTGGTTCTGCAGTTTATGGCCAAGTTCTGTTCCAGTATTTTTATTTTTTATTTTATTTTCTTTAAGATAGATTTTATTTCTGACACAATGAGGAAAAGCTCTGGCATTTGGTATCATTTCTTAAATTATTTCTTGAAGAATGAATATTATTGGTAGATGATATAGTTTCGCAAATTTTTGACTAAGCAAGAAAAGAGAACCTCTTATGCAAGTAGCTTATTTCTGATACAATAAGAAAATAATAATAAGGATATAATTGTGTGGGATTAAATGGCCTAATTTTCAGCATCCTAACAATTACGTAGGGGCTGTTGGAGCCACAAATTAAACTGTTTTTTTTTTTTTAATTAAATAAGGATTTATATGTATATAAGAGTATATTTACAAAATAAAGAGGGAGAATGAGAGAGAGAACAGTAAGAGAGATCGAAAGAAAAGAAGAGATGACACTATAAATGCAGCGTTACGTCACATATTGTATGATTAAATAGGTTAAATGTTAAACAAAAATTTTTTTCCAAATTGAATTTCTAAATGAGCGGACTGACAATGTTAAATCACAAATTTTATACTTATTTATCAGCTTGGCAGGATTGTAGGAAAAAGATGATTTTAAAATTTCCTTATGATGTCTTGGAATGTCAACAAGATATCTTTGTCTTAGATTTACATGATATGCTGAAGTTCTTAGTTTAATTTTATTAAAGAGATAGTGAGGAGTGCAATTTTTAAAAATTTTATAATAAGAAGAAACCGAGTGTAGCTCTTTACGTGTTACCATATCTAACCATTTTACATCTTTAAGCTTATAAGTAATGCTGTTGCATCTTCATACATCAAAAATAAATCTTAGACAGGAGTTTTGAACAACTTGAATTTGACGTTTTGTTTCATTATCAAGGCATGGGCCATAAATTGAGTCACAGAAGTTAAAGTGAGATAAGACTAAGGATTTGCAAAATAGCCTGTGTGGATAAAGCATTTTTAGGGTTGAATAGGTTATTTTAAGTTTTGTAGTGATATGTTCTTTAAATCATAATTTATGATCTATAATTAGACCTAAGTTTTTTGCACTATCTTTAATTGTTATCTTTTCATTTCCTATTTTTAAGTGTATATCATTAACTATATTCGTTCGTTGAATGTCACTGGCAAAGACAATTGCTATGGATTTGGCTGGATTCAGTTTAAGTTGCATATTTGTCGATTTTTCGTATAAATACTGAAGGTCACTATTTATTTTTAAATTGGCTTTCTCAGTACCAGGAACAGTGAAGCTGTAAATTAATTGAGTATCATGAGCATACATATGGTGATTACAGTAGACATTTGTAGATATTACAAGTGTATATAGAATCTGAGGGCCCAGAATGCTTCCTTGAGGAACACCAGCTGTTATTTTTACACTACTTGAAACCGAGTCACCGATGCAAACCCTGTGAAACCTATCTGTTAAACATGATTTAATTAGCCTTAATGCCATGTCAGACAACCCAATATACTGCAGTACTGCCAACAACAGTTCATGGCTTAAAATGTCAAATGCTTTAGAGTAGTCTAGCATAATAAGAACAGATGCATTTTTTAAATCTAATGATTTAAATATTGAATGCGTGACCTCAGCAAGAGTTGTCTCACAACTATGCCCCTGTCTAAAACCGGATTTTTTAACGGGTGAAATATTGTTAGAATTTACAAAAGTGCCAATTTGAGTCTCCATTACTTTTTCTTGGATAAGCAAGGAAGGATGGAGATTGATCATCAAGCAAAAGTTTACAAGATGTCTACTACGAGGAATTAAAAATGAATAACACTATAAAATAAGACTTAAATTTAATTTATATTGGCCAATTGCATTTAATTTTAGGCTATAAACTACTTTTAATATAACGCAATCTGCCACAGAAATAAAAGAAAATTAATTTGTAATATTGAGCTTGTTATTTAGATAGGATAATAGTGCTTCATTATGTATGTTTTGATTGTTGGTATTTATCGGCGAAAAATAATTATTTAATTCATGAACGTTAGATAGATGTTCTGGAATGTGGTTGGATCTATTTTTTATTATGTTTATTTGTTTAAGTTCTTGCCATTTCTGCTTAGTAGTAAAGTCCAGTGCAACGATATATTAGAATGGTCACCCGTCAAAACACCAGCATTCCACCTGTCAAACAATGTCATCCACCTTCTATTTACATTGTTTGAGAAGTAAAATGCTGGTGTTTTGACGGGTGACCATTCTAATATATCGTTGCACTGGACTTTACCTTGCCTAAAGACAGTATTCAGATAAGCCTTTTTTCTGCTCTTATAGCCGATGTTGTAAAACTACGAAGTTCTTTATAGTAAACCTAGTGATTGGGGTTTTTAGTGGCTCGGAATCTATTTGCAATTGAAGTGCTTTATTGCGAAGTTTTATCATTAGACGAATATTATCTGTAATCCATGGTAAGTATAGTTTGGTTTTGCTATTGACACTGACGAGATGGGCATGTTTGTCAAACAATCTTAATAAACTTGAAGTTAGAAAATGTACTTTTTCATTGGCGTTATTTAATTCATAAAAAATGTTCAAGGAAATGTTTTTAGGGTCGCGTTGAAAGGGTTCTTTAGTAATTAGGTTAATACGTCTAAATTTAAAACTGTATAATGGTTTTACATTTTTCTTTTTTGTTTGAATATTACAAAAGGTTAGGTAAAATGAATATTACAAAGGTTATTATTAGGTTATGATCAGATATCTGTATATCTTCAGTGCCAACATCTATGATGCTATCCTGATTATAAAATATTAAATCAACGGTAGATGAGCTATAATTATTTATTTTTGTGGGCTCTGAGATAAGTTGTTTTAAACCAAATACGTCAGTAATATTTTGTAAAGATTCACTTAGTTTGTTGCCCATATTTCCCATGTCAATATTAAAATCCCCAAAGCAAAACAGTGCATCATTTCTTGAAAATAATTCTGTCAATATTTCCTCATAATAATTAAAAAAATTGTTAATATTGGATGAAGGTGGTCTATATATATTTCCTAATACGAAGATTTCATCACCCAAGAATATTTTGATTTACCACAGGGCTACCACAAATTACATATAAAATTAGTTTTTAAATCTATTTAATTTATGAGTTTGCTTCAACCATTAATACAAAATAAGAAGTTTTCTAAGCATTAGCACTTTAGGATTTTAAAGATGTCGAAGAGATAAGAAACCTCTGTAAGCTCAGCACAAACAAGTTGGTGCTTAATTGAGTTACAGACTTGATGCTGTTGCTTTGTACATAATACTTTAAGTATAAATCATATTATTATTGTAAATGAAATTTAAATAACTGCCACAAATATCTGCAACAAAATTGGCAATCAAAGCCATAATAACTAAATATTATTTGTTCGATGTTACAACCTTATGAATATGGGATCAGGATTAATACAACCCAGGACGATGTAAGCATCCAAGAATCTGTAACCTGTATAAAGAAATAATTTTCTAAATTAATATCATTACTGAGATCAGTCAAAAGTCATCGAATTGTCATCTAGCAGAAACTTTGCCTACAAGCAGCTCTGGCAATAGAATTTTAATACTGCTAAAACCTGTGACCTAAAGTCCATTTCATATGTTCTCCGGAATTCATGTAGAATGAGTACTATCGACAATGTAAAGAATACAACTTTTTTACAAAACCATGGCTATTGGAAAATATTGAAGATATAGCAAGACCTTTTCCTTAATGCTGCTCCAAAGTCCATCACATCACAAATTTGGGTGCAGCTGAAGTAATATTCCAGAATAACATATCCAGTTATCATACTTCTACATATTGTATATTACAGAAAATTTTAAAAAGATAAATGATAGGATCTTTAAGCCTCAAAAGCTTACCTAGAACAAAAGGTAGATAATAAGATATAATTATAGAGAATAAGATAAAGTTAATTGATTACTGATATCGAGGTTGATATTTTGAACAGAAGGCCTTGTAACTGATTACTGATTTATTTGGTCATTTGATACTACATTTACAATAAAATAAGACAAGTCAGGAGAAAGAAACTGATAATTCTAATTAACTTATTTAAAAGAGTTAAACTATTCTAAAAAAAATCTAATTACACACATCTAAAACTTAGAAACTATAATAAACACAAAAGTACCAACAAACAGTACAAAGTACAAACACTGACTAGGCACGAGTGACTTTCAGCATGTTGCTAAATTCGTTGATATCATAGAGGACAGAACTTATAAAAGCCGCTTTAGTCTATTTTTAAATATGTTGAAGTTATCTATTTGTTTTAACGAAGCAGGGAGTTGATTTAATAACCTGATTTCTTTATTAAAGGGGGTCTTTTTAAAATAAATAAAGTTACATTTTGGCAAATAAAGAGCATCCTTACATCTAACATTATATTTGTTAAAATCACTTACTTTGGAAAAGTGTTCTTGATTTTTTAATATGTATAACAATAATTTAAATATATAAATTCCAAGCATTGTTAAAAAATTATATTTTTTAAATGTTTCACGGCAGCTCTCATTATATTTTAAGCCAAAAATCAGTCCCATAAATCTTTTCTGAAATACAAATACCCTTTGTGCCTCTGATCTATTACCCCAAACAGCAACATGCGAGGTCAAGAGAGGGTACACTATACCATAGTATACACTCAGTAGATCCTTCATTCCTAGATGCCTTTTAAGGGTAAACACTGAAAAATACAGTCCAGATAATTTGCTGCATATCTCGTCAATTTGAGAAAAAAAAGATAGGTGTGGGTCTATTATGCATCCCAGAAACTTAACTTCGATTCACAGACAATTGAAATAGTATCCAAAACCACAGAAAACCCCTGAGCCTCCAACACATTCTTTGAGAAACTTATGCATTTAGTCTTTTCCAAATTTATTATAAGGTGATTTCCCTCACACCAATCGTTAAACTTTCTTATAATAGAGCAGGCTTTGAATTCAATTTCCTTCATTCTTTTTCCTGTAACTACAATAGCAATATCGTCTGCGTACATGAACAATTTAACATCGCCAATGAATTTTGAGAGATCGTTAACATATAGTAGGAAAAGCAACGGCCCAAAGTGCCACCCTATGGAGTTCCAAGGTCGCAGTTATACTGACTTGAGAAATGATTACCCACTTTTACAACTAAGGATCTGTCTGTCATATATGATATAACCCAATTCAATACTCTACTTCGCACTCCTAATCTCTCTAATTTATGCTTAATAAAAATCGGATTATTCGTTTCAAAAGCTCGAGATAGGTCAAACAGAAAAGCCACTATTCAATCTTTTTTCAATATTATCCCAGACATACTAAATTAATTCAAGAGAAGCAGTTTCAATAGGCATATTTTTTCGAAGACCATATTGCGAAGAATGTAGAATATTATATTTATCAAGAAACCGTACCAATCGATTATTCATAAGCTTTTCAAATATTTTGGAGAAACTACTTAAAACCCAAATGGACCTGTAGTTCTCAATTCTTTCTTTCAAACTTTCGAATACTTCAACTGTGTGGGAAATACTCCCTCTGCCACAGAATTGTTCATTAATAACGCCAGGTATGGCGAAATTAAATCACAACACTGTTCTAAAATTTTTGCTAGGACCTCGTCAAGTCCTTTGAAAAATTAATTTCTTAAACCTTTTACAACCAAAGAGATTTCGTCTAAGCTTACAGGCTTAAAATAAAAAGTATTTAAACAACTGAAAGAACCAGCATGAAGAACATCCAAAACAAATTTTTATAGTTAAATTCTTTATGAGCTCAGTAGAATTCCTTGAACAAGATAATTTATTAAAAAGATTCAGGACAGTTCCTGTGATAAAAGTTATTGATACTAAGACTAGTGGTTGGAATAATAATAATAAGCTTTATTTCCAACAGGTTTCATATACCCAGTTACAGGAAAATCTATTAAATATACAAATGTACAAGTACGAATGCATGAACTGTATTAGATTCATGCAACTAAACTATAAAAGAATTGCTATATAATAAAAAAAGTAGTGAGTTTGAGAAGATAAATAATAAAAATCAACACTAAATTAGGATAAGAATCAAGAATTAATTGAAATCAAAATAGCAGAAAAAAAAATTGTAAATAAATGTATTCAAACTAAAAACTAAATAACTAAGAACTAAATGACCTAGCCTCCCCCACCGACCATACGTAGGTGACTCAAAATAAGTGCCAGATTGTCATGGTGAATGTCACAAAAATCAGCAATAGTGTTAAAGTTTTGCACTCCAGAGGTGGGTGAAAAACAAGTAGATCTAAAGCCTTCGACCACTACAAACTGAGAGCGGTCAACTAAATAGGAGTTAAGGAGCTTTATCAAGCGATCGGAGAATCGAAACTGGCGTTCAAGCTTATCTAATAGGATGAAGTGGTCAATCTGGTCAAAAGCCTTTTGAAAGTCTGTGTAAATAACATCGATTTGACCTCTATCATTAAGTGCTTCACACACAAACTGAGAGAAGAATACTAGGTTTGTAGTACATGATCGACCAGAAACAAAGCCATGTTGATCGTTGGCCAGCATGGACTTAACCTTGAGAAAAATTAATTTATGAAGAGCAACTCAAATAACTTTGAGAAATTGCACAGAATGGATATAGGGCGGTAATTCTCTATTGTTCCAGCATCGCCCTTTTTAAAGATAGGGCAAACTTTGGCTTGCTTCCAGATATTGGGAAAAATACCAGTGTTTAGGATCATATTAAAAATGTGGAGCAGAGGGTCTGTAAGCGCAACAGAGCAGTCCTTAGCTAAAACACTAGGAATTAGATCTGGGCCAGAGGTCATTTTGCTTTTGAGACACTTGCTCGCCGTTATAATGTCGGGAGCGGCGAGCGCGACGACGTCTATGCAAGTTAAGGGAGGTTCAGAGACGACAGGATGATCGCTGGGAAGTGAGTTCGTGTATACACTCCTGAAATAATCCCCAAAATCGGACAAAATGCTGTCAGGCGTATTGTATATTTGGTTAGAAAGTTTCATTGAGACTTATTAGGTTTGCTTTGAATAAAAGACCAAAATTCACTCGGCACGGAGGTTATTTTGTTCTCAATACTATGGATGTACGTTTTGTAGGCTTGTGCAGTTAGAGCTTTAATTGTCTTGCGCAAAGATCTAAATATCTCTGGATGATGATTAGACTTTACGAAATGCTCTTTCCTTTTTATATATATTACGAATTATGTCCCCCGAAAACCAGGGAGGGAAACGTCTTTTACGTTTTACCTTGAAGGGTACCGCTCTAGAGAGAGTTGTTCAGTATATCATAAAAAACATCACATGCAGAGTTGACGTCCTACTGCACCGTGACAGGCTACCAATCAATATCTAGCAGCAGCTGATACAAAAGCGGAAAGTTAGCCTTTCTAAAATTAAATTCCTTTATTTCAGCTTTTTTAAGGGGTAGGTTACTGAGAGAGGTAAGGCCTGCATGGAATTCAAATGACAGAGAAGGATGGTAGGTGTCCTCCGGGATAAGAGATGCACCGCTGTTAAGTACAGAGATATCGAAGCTTGCAAAGATTAAATCCAAACAGCGAAAATTGTTATTGACCACGTTATTGAATTGCTTATAGTTCAGGAAATCAAAAAAATTACTTTTGACGAAGTTGAAGTTGTTTTGAAGTTGACGTTTACTATTGGGAGATACCGAGTGTTCAATATAAGTGGAGACATTAACTCCCAGGATAATCACATGTTCAGAATAGATTACATTAACCATGGAAAAGGCTTCGAGAAAGCGTTCTAATTGCACGGAGTCGATGGAAGGAGAAACGTACAATACAAAAATATACAGTATGAAATGATTAAATTTGACTCTACATCCTACCAGGTCAATTTCCGGTATTTCTTGGCTGATCGCAAAGAGGTCGAGGGCTTCCGAGGAGAATTGGTTCAGAATCCAAAGAAAACCTAGTAATAGTCAAGGGAAGTTTTTATTGATTAGACAATTTTAAAGATGTTAAATGCAGTGTGAATCATAGGAACATTTTAAAATATCTTATTATCTTATGTCCCATTATTAAAATAAATTATCATTACATGATTATGGAGAAGATCTATAAATGATAATCCTATTGTTGAAACCTTTGGTGTGATGCTCAAATTACGAGACTGTTTTACCACTAAGAGTTTTGGTTAGTGGTAAAACTGTCTAGTAATTTGAAATCTATAAATGATTTTCAATCATGATTTCCTTGAAATTTCAGCTTTTAGTTAGGATGACAATCCATCTAATCGTCCTTTAGAAGCTTAATTATCACAAATACGTCTCGTTCATTTTATATCGATAAAGAAACGAATAAAATAATAAGAATACCAAGCAATTCTACTGCTCCATGAAAGGACAAATGACTTTGAAAATCCTTGTTTGGGTATACTAAGAACTGCTTGCCTTAGTGAAATTATTATCACAATTAGGTTCATACTACCAGATCATCAATATTTATGAGAAAAAGTAGCGTTTTTCAATATCGACTTATTATAATAGACCACCCAAAACCAAACAAAAACGATAATGATGTCACACACACACACCGTCCAATCATCATCAAGTAATGAAGCGATAGATTGGAAAGTGTGGGATGCCGGTGCGCCTCCAGACAACGTTTCATTTTATATTCTAATGAAATTCATCAGGGACTTGTCGTTGAGAGTCGCAATTATCTGCCTTCACCGCCTGAATACGCATTAACACAAATCACGGAATGCTTAAGAGGTATCACGAGCTGGTTCCTCTAGGGTATACTCATTTCTTTGCATGGTATTCGATAAGGAGGTACCTATACTATCGATATCAATCTTGTTTTCTATCTATCCTCATCTAGCTACCTGCTACCAAATTACCTATTGAGACAATAAAATCATGATAAAAGCCAAGTAGTAGAGATGAAGCGCGATGGAAAACGAAGAAGGACGGATGGCATAATAAATATTTCGAAGGTATAACTGTTTAAGTTTTTTTAAAAAGTTGTCTCAGAGCTAGTAAAGCAAATATTTTATTAAAACTTTTATCAATATTCAATAAAACAAAGAAATGTAAACTACGCCAAAAAATATCCCATTACTAGCGAGCGGTACCATGAAAACGACCCACGTGCCCATCGGAGCCGTGGGAAAACCACGCCCTCTTGCCGCAGCAGAACCAGCGGGAGCATATCGGAGGCAGCGAGAGAGCAGTACCTGCACACATCACCACGGTACCGCGTGCCAAGAAGCAGTACCCACAGTACCGGTCGCGCTCCGCAGGAATGCGGACCCGAAGGAGATCGGGGTACTGCCATGACATGGGTAAACTGTCTTCGTATTATAACCATGAAACAATGAGACGATGGTGGTCTGAAAGCTTTTGATGGGTTTGACTATCTGGTTACTGAGGGTACTGTGTTGCTTGGGCTGTTTTTTTTTTATTTTTGTAATATCGGTACATAATGGTAATGATGCGTATAGTACACGTGGAATTGTTTACCATTATGTTATAAGAACTTTTAAAACTCACAAGGCAACTAAATGAATCATTGGGAGCAAGGAGAGTTGAGAAATATTCTGTTATTAAATAACGTTTCACATTCGGATAATAAAGTTTTTAATAATAATAATATTTTTTTCCTAGTTACATTTTCTTGTCACAGGCATATCAACATCATAATTAAGTTTTTTTAAACTGTCTTGATGTAGGATTCAACCAACGTGTCGTTAAGTTCTTCCTCTTCCCTGACTTCTTCTTTTTTTTTCATGAAATGTTATGCTTCTTCACCTATTATTTATTCCTTCTATTGAATTAGGCGTATGATTATAATCCTGTCAGTCCATCAAAATCTTAACATGCTTTGATGACACCATCTCTCAAATGCCTCAAGTTAATTTAGTGTTCAATCTTTTGAACTGTAAAGCAGCGTTAAAAAACGTAGGCCTGTTCAATACTTTCACTTAATGTTTTTGCTATAGAGAAATTTCTTCGTCTTGTTGGAATGCTACACTTGCTATATTCTCTATTCGTGATTTGATCTTTGGCACCCAGTCTATTGTTTCAGTGATCAGCTATCCAGATTTTCTTCTCTTTCTATTGCAAGGTTCAACATGCATAAGAAAACCAAAGAACTGGTAAATCTAAAAAAGCCTAAGTTATCCACCGTATTAATAGAGAAAAAAGCTCTTAACAGATGTCAAAGAAGAATTTGCAGAATAAACCGATTACATCAAAACCATTTTTTTAGATACTAGACCCAAAATCCTTAAAGAAGAACTAATTCATGCCATTCAACAGCCTAAAAGTGAACAAGCAATTGGTAACCCATTAAACAGCTAAATTTAATTGATAGTGACTCCACGAACATCATTATTTATTTATGTAACGCTATATATAGGACAGGCATCATTCTTAAAGAATTGCTCTAATATACATTTTCAACGGTACCCAAAAAACCAAACGTGAAATGTTGTTCTGAGTATCGAACGATCCCACTGCTGAGCCATGCACTTAAAGTTCTATTGCATATCATTCACAATAGAATTTATGTAAATATAGATATAGAAATAACTGACCAGCAGCTTGGGTTCAGAAAGGGTATGGGTGCAAGGGAAGCACTGTTTGTATTAAATGTTCTTAAGCAGAGATGCCTGGACATGAATCAACCATTTGTTTTATAGACTTTAAACAAGTGTTTGACAGAGTTCAACACGAAAAATTATTAGAAATATTACAAAGGAAAAATATTGATACTCGGAATGTAAGACTGATGGCAAATCCTATCCTGCGGGAAAGAAGCTTAAGTTAGATTAGAGGACTATTCATCTGAAGATATAGAAATACAGCATGGTGTTTGATGAGGGTGTATTTGATCTCCTTTCCTTTTCAACATTCATAGTGAAACAGTCTTTGAGGAAGCTCTTGCAGAAGAAGACGAAGGAATAAAAAAATAAATAGTCAACAATTTAACAATGCCGTTGATTCACTATAGTAACAACAGACAGTATTGAAGATCTACAGAATCTGCTATAAAGGATAAATGACTCGTTATGTAAACGTTATGGACTCAATGTGATTTTGAAGAAAACAAAGTTTATGGTTTAACACAAAACATCAAAATATAAACGTAAATCCAACAATTAATATTATTCAATTTAAAAGTCCAACATAACCAATATTTGGGCACAATAACAAACGGATCTGCCGAATAGAGAAATAAATTCAAGAAGAAAGATAGCTAGAAAATCTTTTATCAAACTCAAGAAGTTTCCTTCCAGCAAAGACATAAACCTAAAATTAAGGATAACACGTTGTCAAGATAGAAGAAGAACTTTATGGCTGAGAAACCTTAGAAAATGGTTCTCAACAACCTCCCACGAACTATTTCGTGCAGCTGCCAATAAAGTGCGCATATCTAACCTCCACTAGACGATGATACATGAAGAAGAAGAAGATTGCGAAGTTATTTTTAAGCTTGAATATTATATTTTTGATTATTACTTATATAGTTTAGTCCTTAATTAATTCATCTTTAAACCATAGCGTTTGTACATCTCTGTATACTTAGGCCTCAGAAGGCCCATTGTGAGCCGGTGTATGTGCTTCTATGTCTCGTCTTTGTGGTTGCATACCCTGCATAGTGGGCTTGTGCATCAATTTGAACACTTACCATTTAGCTAAGGCTTCCACAAGAATACGGTGGTATTGTTGCACTAATTCTGACATAAAGCGGGGTCTATACAGCGCAAGAACCGCTTGTTTGTGTCTTGCATTTATATAAATATACAATGTTTTGTCAGGATTTGCACATATCGTTCAGTGTTGGTAAGAGTAATTGCAGATTCTTAAAATTATCTGTTTTAACGATGTCATCTGCAAATCTCATGCTATTTAAACCTCTTTATTAATTATATGCTTTTTTTCAATCATTTAACGGTTCTTGAAATACTGTTTCGCTATATACATCGAGAAGAATAAGGAAAGAACATATATTTATCTAATTTTTTTTATCAACTCTTACTGCTGCTTTTGTTTCCAATAAAGATTTGCTATAACCGTAAAATCTTGATTATCAATGTTCATACCTAAGTAAGTATTTCTACAAGTTTAGGATATTAGACCTTGTCCAAAGCTTTCTCAAAGCCTACGAAGCCATATATGATGATTCATTTCTGGGATATTTGTGCTCTCTAAATGTACATGCACTCTAAACGGAACCTCTCCGGGAGGCACCTCTGCCTTTTCGAAATCCTACCTAAGTGAAACTTATTTTAGAATGCACTTTGGTAAATATTCCATTGTCAATAATCCTAAGGAAATCATCAAACCTTTATTAGGACAATAGTAATATGATAAATGTTTCAAAAAGTATAGAACCTGTTTCTGAGGTTAAAACTCAAATATACGTTGTTATCAGCAGTTTCTCTTTTGTTTTCAAATATTAAGATATTAACTAAATACTAAGATACTATTAACTTATGGTCATTACTTTTTATGCCTATATTCTAGAACTCACTCTATTTCTTTCTCTTTTTGATTCTACAAGTAAAAAATATCAGTTAGTATTGATTTTAGGGTTCCCAAAGCTATATTAAGCTTTGTTATGATATTATCATATAGTATGCGTCTAATATAACTTTGCAGACCAGGGAAACACCTAAAAGTTTAATTGGCATGTTCTTAATAGTGTTAATTTCTCAGATGAATGGAAAAGGCTGTGCCTTTAGGTGAATTTGCAAAAAACTACTATGTGGTTTATTTGTGCTATAATGGATTTATTAGAGCAGAAGCCAAATTGTCTAGAACTAAATTAAATTATGATATTCCATGTAGGTTCCACGTTTTTTTTTTTAAGACTTTTTAGTTTTAAATTTTCTACCTAATAGTGTGAATCCAGACCACCAAGTAGTTTGGCATTGTCAAACCATCCTAGTTATTTTATTCTTTACACATTTTGTCATTTTCTTCATTGTAGTTAACACTAACAGGAATACATGGGATTAAAATCCATGGCGAGACCTTGTACAGAAGAAGTTCCTATTAACATTCGTCCATCCTATCTACCTATATAAGATATCATAATTTTCTTTTCCAGATACAGAGGTTAGAGTGACAGATTTAGAACTGCTATTCTGGGTGGCGAGTGCCCTTATATATTACAGCTTTGTAACTACTATATGTATCTAGTGAATCATTTTTAAACTGAGTTTTTGTCTTTATCTCACTGGGTGGCAAAGATGCTTGAGGTTTTTGATTGATTTGATGACATTGACTTAGCTATCTCAGAGATAAAAAATAGCAGCAGCAAAGATCCAGATGGTATGAACACAGGGACCATTAGAGCAATAAACAAAATAAACCTCTTACTATAGTAATAAAGCAATCTATAGCTTGCAATACATTTCCTAAAGTTTTCAAAAGGTGGTATCTCTCTTTAAGAATAAAGGCTCAGTCGATGACTGCAACAATTATTATCGTCCCATATCTCTGTTGCCAATATTCCTCAAGGTTTATGAACGTAGTTTAAAAAATCCAATTAACAAATACTTTGAGTCCAACAAACTATTCGCCATAAATTAATTTTGATTTCGCAAAAATAAGTCCATAACTTTAGCTATTGACCACTTCACTAGGATTATCTTGAAAGGTTTTAAGAAATATCTTGATAATCTTGCATCATTTTTAGACCTCAAAAAGGCATTTGATTGCGTCACGCATACAAAAACGATCTTTCTAAGATCACGCCATCTAGCTCCTTGAACCCTATCTCACTGGCCGATATCAATATGTTCATTTCAACCGATGCAATTCCAGAAACCAGTTTCTGACGCTTGGAGTATCACAGGGATCGATACCACAAGGCCCTACGTTGTTTCTCATTTTTTTAAATGACCCAACTTACTGTCATGGTGAAGAGGTCAACACCGTATTATTTGCTGATGACACCACTTTTTATATGAGCTATCACCCCTCAGAAGGTGATATTCTAAATTACAAAACTTCAGAATAAACTATTTCAATGGCTTTTAGCAAACCGTCGATCTCTAAATAATTATTAATATTTATTATCAAAATATTAATTTCACTCTTAGGAACAACAATGAAAATGTCCATGGTTTCTTGCCTGAATGTGGAATGGAAGCTTAATTTCTGGTCGTACATTTGGATGCAGGATTAACCTAGGAGCAACACCTTGTAATCTTGGACCTGACTTTAGTCGTCTGGAAACTTCCAGAAATGATTTAAGATATTTAATATTAAAATGCCTTAAATGCGTACCAGCTAGAATTAAAGCTCCTACCTCTCCTTCATCAATATTGCATAATTTTATTTGTGTTATTTAATATGTTTAATTGGAATTGACTTATATAAGTACTGAATTGGCATATAGTATACCAATAAATTATCTAGCTATATCTGTATATCTATCTATAAAGTTAGTGCCTACATATCTAGAACTTTGAGGAACTACATATTTTTCAACCTATTCATTTAAAACTCCGTAATGGTAGACAATCTGAGTTCTTCTAAAAAAATAAGTTTCATAGGTACAAAATGAAGTCGTTTCAAGATAATTAGGATGATAGAATATCACACAATCAAGAGCCTAGAAATTTAAACCGGATGCAAATTTATCTAGGCAAACCCCACATGGTGATTGACAAAGTCCTCCATTAATAGGCCCATATTAGCTTGATAAAACAGACAATCGTCTACAAAATAATTGCCTATTTGTTTTAATAGGAAGAACTGAAATAGGGCAGTAGTTGGAATATGATGAACTGAACGTGCATCCTCATAAATTGGATTTTGTTCTAAAGAGACCTTTAGGATGCAATTTTACTTCCTAGGCATCAGGCGATAGGTATCAGGTGACAAGATGCAGGTGTTAAGTAATAATGTGTTTATACTTTAAGGTATCAATGGTTGGTTACAAACCGAAAAGAAATGCAGTTTGAGTTAGTTAGTAAGTTAAAAAAATAATCCACGTTCTGATGGTTAGGGTCAGCATCGTTTCAAATTTCAGTTCTTGTGTGCACTTCACTAAGATCTCGCGATCTTCTTTAGATATTGCGTATTTTGCCAATATAAATTATTATTAAAACGAAATTATAAGTAATTTTTCAGGTGACGTCGTCTGTCACCTGACACTTGACGCCTTGACGTATAATTGCGACCTTAGGACCATAATTATCTGGTTGTTTTTGTTCTCCGCTATGACTTATGAGTCAAACTCTTTTTTGTCATGTTGTTTTGATTTTGCCTTGGACTGGGGCAGGAGTACAACTTGCTTCTTACTTCTGCTCATTTCTAGTGAATTTTCATCTTCGGTCATAGCTGTTGGTAGTGGAATATCAACGTCAAAGTTGTCAACTCGATCAGCTGACTTCTTCATCATCCTTGATCTTTAGAGCCACAGAGGAACTTTTTATGAATACTCAACAACTTGTTTAGGGCTTTTAAGAAGAATGGCGTAATGTCCCATAATAGTAAATCATTCAAGACTGCGTTTAATAAAAACGGAAGGGCTCATTACAAGTTTCCCAAAACTTCGAAATTAAATGACGACGCGCTGGATATGGCGAAATAATTTCACGTTTGTTAGAGCACCAAGCTTGTTATTACAATTTGTAATATCAAGCGGCGAGGACGAAAAAAACGCAAAGAGACGAGGCTAAGGCCATTAATATTCCTAGGCCTCCTTAAGCTTCTTCTCTGCAATCCAAACATTCTTTGAGAATAAGTCGAATACCTTCGACTATAAATAATATGAAACCACATTAAGGCCAAAGATCCCACGATAAAGATTATGAATCAGATATCTAGAGATAAAAGCTTCTTGGACGAGTTTACAGTAGGAGCCTTCAGACTCAGTCCTGGATCTAAATTAACACTTACAAATTTAACTTTACTTACACACGGAAGAGGTAGAAAGAGCCGAAATCACCTAATTTATTATAATTATAAAATTTATCTTGTCTTTCTGTCTTTTCCCAGGTTAGAGAAAACTTGTTACACAATAACCAGGCTGCAATATTGTCTTATGATGACTGAAGGCCGCTTCCTTCAATGTTGGCTCTTATAAGAAGAAGTCAGCCGCAAAAAAAACTAAGTTGCTTCTTGGGTTGTGAAAAGTCAAGTTGGTCCCAATATAGAACTTTAAGGAACCTCATACTTTCCAAGCAATTTATTTAAAATACTGTAAAGTAGACAAACTTGAGTTTTTCTAGTTAAATGAGTTTCATAGGTACTAAATAAAGTCGTTTCAAAATAATTAAGACAATAGAATAACATGCGAGGCATAGTCAATAGCCTAGCATTTTTAACCGAATGCAAATTTATCCAGGTAAGCCCCAAATTGTGATTTACAAAATCCTCTAATACAGTCAATGTATCATTTGTAAGTCCATATTGGCCTGATAAAATAGACAATCATTTTCAAAATAATTAATTATTTGCCTTAATAGGAAGAACTGAAGTAGGGCTGCAAATAGGGCGGAACTGAGCGTGCATCTTCATAAATAGGATTTCGCTCTGAGGATGCCTTTAGGATTATAAATATCCGGTTGTTTTTGTTCACTCTAATGACTTATGAGTCGAACTCCTTTTATTGTGATGCCCCTTTCTTTTTTTGCCTTGGACTAAGACGGGAATACAACTTGCTTTTTGTTTTTCTTCATTTCTAGTGGATTTTCATCTCCGGTCTTAACTGTAGTGGAATGTCAACGTCAAAGTAGCAAAGTTGTCAACTCAATCAGCTGACTTCTTCAGCATCCTTGATCTTCAGAGCTGCAGAGGAACTTCCTATTAATACTCAACAACTGGTTCGGGCCTCTCAGAAAGAACGGCGTGAAATCCCTCAACAGTAAATCATTCACCTGAAAACATTACTTAAGTACTTCAATTAGACTTAATAAGACTGCGTTTAATAAAAAAGAAACGGCTCATTACAACTTTCCCAAAACTTCGAAATTAAATGACGACGCGCTGGTTATGGCGTTATAATTTCATGTTTGTTAGAGCGAATCTTCGCTCCTCTATAAATTGGCCTCCTCTTGAAAATTAACAAGGCGCTTTAACTGCATTTTTAAGTCTAATAACAAGCGGTTGTGAGGCCGAAAAAAAACGCGAAGAGACGCGGCTAAGGCCATTAATATTTTTACCGCCGAGACCGTCCATCATTTCGCTACGGAGTGAGATAATGGCCACCGTCTTTGTCGGTACGGTTCGAGTGGGATGATGACTCGGAGGACGGGATGACCATGCCACTTCCACGAAACGACCATCGGAGACCAGAAGAAGAAGAAGAAGAAGAAGGCCCCGATTATCGGAACAGGCGACTAAGTAAATAGCCGGTGATTAATATTCGTATTGTTGGAGATTTCGATGCAGGGGATTTGATGATGAATATGGATGAGCGGGGAACTTTTAGCCTTGAGGTATAAAAGTCTTTGGTTCTTGGTTAAGATTGTTGAATTCATCGGTAAAAGACTGGTAATAAAAAAAGTGTTTTTTTGAAGAAGCGTTTATTGAATATTATTGATGCTTTTAAGTCTAGGTCAATCTGGTAGTCTATTGCATCGTTTGAGGCATGCGATTATATTTCAGAAATTAACTGCGAAATTAAGAATAGCTAAAAGAACAATCAAAAAAGGTTACCCACACATTTAGAGTTATCAGGTGAGAAAAAATTTGCCACGAAGAAGCAAACATCGATCTCCTAAACTTGCATCTCCTCATCAACGTCTCGCCAATAGGTAAAGGCAAGTTTTGTGAGTCCCCTTTAGCTGAAGAAAAATACAGTATAATAATTATAAATAAGATGTCAAAGAATAGTTCTATTCTTAAAATTGTTAAGCTCTTCATACAAGAAAGAGGTATATAACGATAAATAATGTACCTATAATGGAATAGCGGATAAAAGGAAAAGTATTAAGCTCGGTTTTTTAATTAGATATGTAAAAGACTTCGGCGGAGAATTGTTGAGAACTGCTCCAATATCTGGAACCCTAGTTATATAACTTATATTGGTGCAATAGAATGTCAAAAATAAGTTCCTTAGATTTATTGGTTTTGATATAGATGAATATAATAAGAAAATCTCATCCATTTTTCACAAAGAGACCGACGTATACAACAGACAAAAAACAATGAAAAACACAAAGTCACGGTCTCACAACATTTACTTAAAGCTACACGTGTTTCGCTCTATTCAGAGCATCATCAGGCCTAAAACAATAATAATTAGTATTGAAAGAAAAAAAGAGGACATTAAAAAGACTAAAACAAGCCAAAGATTATAATACAAGCCAAAGACTATAACCTATAGGCTACCGGAACACTGAGAAGAAGTTCAAAACATTTGTTGTTAAGCCAAGGCATTTTAACACAATATTAAACTTATTTCAGTTGGAAGAAATTAT
Organism: Anthonomus grandis grandis; assembly: GCF_022605725.1. Taxonomy (NCBI): domain Eukaryota; kingdom Metazoa; phylum Arthropoda; class Insecta; order Coleoptera; family Curculionidae; genus Anthonomus; species Anthonomus grandis. The sequence continues at coordinate 9,903,314 of NC_065562.1, forward strand.
GTAAATATAAAATTGATTAAATAAGATTATTAAAAATAAGGTTGGGTTCAAAATTAAATACGTCGTTAACACAGACAAGAACAGGACTCTTCTTGGCTTTAGTAATTTCCATCCTCTCCAGAAGGTCAAGCTTTTTCCCTTTAGGGCATTCATGAAGTATTTCAGCTCCGACCTCTGGAAAAAAGTGATGTGTGGAAGCTAACAGGTGATTCGCAAACGCTGACTTTGTATCACGGACGTCTGTATTTTTAAATTTCTCAAACAACGCTACATGTTCTTTAACGCGTGTAGAAATTTTTCTTCCAGATTGGCCAATATATACAGCGTCACAATCCCCACATTTCAAAGAGTAAACCCCTGATTTCGAAAAGACATTTGCCTTGTCTATCACGCTCACTAACTGTTTTTTTAAATTATTCTATAAATAGGTTTTGAAAGCGATTTTGATATTAGAGGTCTTAAAAAATTTAGCTAAATTTAATGAAATTGAGCCGAAAAAGGACAAAGATCTAAAGGACTTTATGTCGTCTTTCTCATGAAGAAGATTGTAAGTCAACCTGTTTTTATTTAAGAACTTAAAGTATAATTTGTTAATTAAGTAAAGTGGGAATCCATTATTAAAAGCAATATGTTTTATAATATTAAGCTCTTTAGCAAACGCTTCCTTTGACAGGGCGATGTTAAAAAGTCTGTAAAAGAAAGAATTGAAGGAGGCAAATTTGTATGGATAGGAAGAAATAGACGCGTATTGAATGACATTATCAGTAGTTGTGGGTTAACGATATATTTCAAATATTAGTTTATTATTGAGTCTTTCTATAAGGAGGTCTAGGAATGGCAGTTTACCATTTTGTTCTTCCTCAATGGTAAAAGAAATCTTTGGGTGCAAAGAATTCACACAACGAAGAAAATTTGTCAAATCTTCTTTCTGGCCATTCCAGACAATGAAAATATCGTCAACGTACCTCTTATATTCAATGAGAAACTCCCCAAACCTACCCTTAACAATCCTTTCTTCTAGGTTGCTCATAAAAATTTTACTTAACAGTGGGGAAAGGCATGAACCCATAGCCAATCCAGAGACTTGCTTGAAAATTTTATTATTAAATTGAAAGAAATTTTGATTCACAACAAGGCTGAGCAAGTCCAAGAGGTTATCAACTATAACTCGACTAAGGGAAGATTTTAATAATAGAGTTCTTACCAGATCTATACATTCTGTAGGGGGAATGCTAGGAAAAAGATTTTTTACATCCAAAGAAATAAGTATAGATCCGTCAGGTATGTAAAGATTTTTCAGACTATTTGACAAATCCACTGAATTTTTAGTTGAATAAACACTCCTAAACTTAGTCACCTCCCTCAAAACTGTGTTTAACCAAGCTGACAAATGGTAGCAGGGGGAATTGATAAAAGAAACCACTGGTCTTATGGGAACATTGTTTTTGTGAATTTTTGGAAGACCGTAGAGAACTGGAGTTCTGGGATTCATAGGATACAGCTTTTCTTTCTTAGTATTAAAGAACTCAAGAGTTAAACTGCACTTGTCCAGCATTTGCTTAACTTTAGTAAAATACGAGTTGGTGGGGTCTTTATTGACTGTAACAAAGTCCTCTGAATCCAAGAAATCCAACACCAGAGATGAATATTGTTATGGTGAATTAAGATCATCACTTAATGTTGATATTTTGAAAACGAGAGGAGTAAATCTTGAAATGACTGTTTTATATAAAATTACAAATGGAATATTTGACTGCTCTGAACCTTTAAATCATATACAGGATGGTCCAGCTCAAACGTCAATAATGTGTTAGAGAATTGAAAAAGAAATGGACTTTCGTTATAATTTTTTTTTTAGAAATATTTAATAACAAAGATACAGGGTGTTAAAGTTAACAATAAATATTTGTTTATTTATTACAACTTTCAAACTACCGGCTCAATTTTAAACAAATTTCGCATGCAGGTTATTGTAGTAAATTGTCAATTACTGATGTAAGTCAAATTAAAAAAAAATTGCCAGTGTTTTGTCTCAAATCTGCGAGGTGATAAAATATATTTTTATAAGAAGTCAACTGTTAGATTCTTTCTTTAATTTGGAAAAAAAAAGTTACTCTTGCAAAATTATGATTTAACGCACTGTTTTTAAAATATCTTACTTTAATTGTTCAGAAATACCTGCTAAAATGTTGCAAAAACATAAATAAATGGGCCTGGATTTCTAAAAAAATTTGAATATTAAAAGATTATCAAAAGTTAACTTAATTCATTATTTTATTTGACAGGTTTAGTTTAGGATTCAAGTCATTTTTTAAGTTTTTGCAGCATTTTAACTGGCGTTTCTGTACAATTAAACTAAGATGTTTTTAAAATATAAAATATAAAACTCTAAATAAAAATACAATGTAAACATTATAAAAAAACAGAAAACAAAACTCTAAATAATAAACCTAACAAATAATTCTTTAAATAAAAGGCTCAAAAAGCCTTCCTTATTTAGATAAATAAAACAAAAGGTTAGCCTATTATAAACGTGAGTTTGAGATAAAATAGAATTAGCAGATTCAACAATTTTGTTTCACCACTTCGCTTAATTCATTGGCCCACTATTATGATGTTTATAAATAGTCTCCCTTACAACTAAGTCTACCTTACAAATAAAAGTCATTTTTATTGTCTGCATAAAACCATTTAATGAATTGAACTTTTTAGAAGGAGTCTACACAACCATTATGATAAATATTTAAAAACAATTAAAATAGCGCTTTAAGATTTATCAGTGCAATCACACAGCAAAATGAGGTCTGCTAATTGTGTCGTACCGAAAATAGCAAATCAGCCGATCGGCATCAGCCCCGTTGCTTATCAAGTAGAAAGTAAGCGAGAAGCGGTGTTCATATTTATAAAGCCTATGTAGTCTTTTATTCGCCAACCTGTATAGTGCAAGAACTACATATTTTTATGTCTCTGTGAATTTATATTGTTTGATACCTATAAATGACCGGTCATTTTTTCACTGAACTTTGATAGCTCAAGACATAGTATAATTGTTTATAATTATATTATTGTTTTATTTTTTTGAGTCGCCTTTTGTAGTCTGAACTGGCTTTTCTTATTTTCCTCTCGTTCTTCATTTACTTTTTCTAACTTTTCTGGTCAGAACAGACCATACTTCAGAACTTTTCTTCTCTGTTTCTAGTCTTAGTCTTATTTATTTTGGGTGTCTTTCCTGTTCCTCGCACTTCTTTAATAATAAATTTGTCTTTAACTCTTCTTTAGTAGTAAACTTAGATAGATGATGTCATAATTTTGATACTAAATACTAACTTCCTTCTTTAGATTTGTTGTGAAGATAGAAGCTTCCTCAAGAATGTCAACAATCTTTTTTATAGGTTCATAAAACAGTTTGAATAAAATTTTAAAAAATAAAGAGAATACTTCAAAATTATTTTGATGAAATTTTCATCCGGCTCTCATTACTCTACATATTCCTCTAGTTTAGGGACCAATATATAGGTTTTAATTATTTTATCAGTAGAAATTATATTTACAAGAAGTATATTTTCTCAAAATACATGTGTAGCAAGAGAAAATCACCAAGAATTAACATCCTAGAAATGACAAGTTCAGTGAGCTGCGTTTTTGGTCAGATGTCTTCTTGTACGACAACTAAATGTTTATACGATGATTAATCAAAGAGGGATAAATGAATATTGAACAATGTCTTTACATGTAACTGGGTGCCGCGAATATTAACTAGCTATATTCTAGATATTAAGAGAATAATATAGTTAGTTAATATTGGGTTTATATTAATTTAAAAAAAGTGCCTCAAATCATAATTTTGCAAGAGTAACTTTTTTTTTCAAATTAAATAACAGTTGGCTTCATCAGTAATTGATAATTCACTACAGTAACCTGCATGCGAACTTTAATTAAAATTGAGGTGGTAGTTCAAATGTTATGAATGATAAATAAACAATTAATTATTCTTAACTTTATCACCCTGTATCTTTGTTATTAAACATTTCTGAGAAAAATTTTATAATGAAAGTCTATTTTTTTTTAAATTCTCTATCACGTATTAAAATTAATGACGTTTAAACTGAACCACCCTGTATATTTAAATGCTCCTGATAGAAGAAGCCGACATACAAATGTTCCTTCCATGAAAAAAATAATCCTTTTAAGAATCTTAAAAAAACCAAATACTAGGCAAAATACCACAGATTTTTTCAATACTTCAAAGGTTTTAAAATAAATAAATTATAACAACTAAGATGACATTGACATTTTTGCAAAAGATAATAAGTAACATCGAGGAAAGGCAATCTGCAGTTTTGCCACCTTTGTACAGCCACAAATATTGTTATTAGGCCTAAATCAACAAAACATTTTACCACCAACCAAAACTTTTTATTTTATTTTCGACGCGAGTTTCGGTAACGATGTAAGCATCTTCATGCGAAGATTAAAGCTAAACTAAAACTACTTACCAGTGGCTTTATATACTAAGGATGTAACTAATAGAGCGCAAAAATCCAATGAAGCATGGCTGAACAAAGTTTAAACACTATCTATACAATTGACTATAAGGGATTTGACCTTCATCCCTATTAGAAATGGTTTTTTAATTTTTGAATATTACTTTTGTCTGCATCTATTGTTATTCGACTGATATTAACTGGTTTAATTAATTTCAAGTTGTCTACTCCTACAAAGTGAGCAGTATTAAAAATATGTTTAGCCAAACTTGACTTTTCAACTCTTCCATGTTTCTCGTAAGCTACAAGTTCTTTAAATTTGACATTAATTGATCCTTTTGCTTGCCCTTGGTGCTTTTTATTAAAATTGTTACAATTCATCTCACAGGTCCTGGACTTTAATAGACTATTCTTCTTTAAAAATCTTCTAAGTCTTTAACAATCCTATCAAAATCTTCTGTCAAGCTAGGATCACATAGTATCCGTTGAATGAATATTATATTTTTCTAATAGTACCAAAAGCAAAATGAAAAATCATGCACTTAAAAAAAATAATAGTAAATAGTAAATCGATTAAATCATTTTTGTTACTGTTGTAATTTTTGGCTAGGAATTTTATTGGTTGTTTTAAGGAGCACATTAAATTTAAGATTTCATTTAAAGTTTCGATAAATATTTATTAGGATTCTTAAAAATTAAAATAAACATTTATCTGATAGAAGAAAAATAATTTATTTATATCTGAAAATTTACAAAAATAAAATAAATGTTCTAACAATATAGAAAAAAAACTAAGATTCATTAGTGGTAATAATATTTTGTTTAGAAAAACGTAAACAGGGTTTTTAAAAAGGAAAAAACAGGTACCGTATATGTTTAAAACACTACCAAGATACATACCATTTTATTTATTTTTGTTTAACTTCGTTTTTAAAAACTGACGGGTTATTATATTCTTTAAACAAACATTTCATAAACGTTACATTAACAGGGGGCATAAATTTAAATAATCTTGTTAGATCAACTACTTTGGCAAACGGTAGAGGCACTTTTTTGGCTCTGGTGCACATCGTACTTCAGGCAGATTATATGACGTATTTATTTTGGTCCTAGTACTAGTCTGAGATATAATATGAACTTCGGTAAAAGAGTCATCACTGTGTTTAAGCTTGTAACTAATTTTGTTTGGATAGAGTCCCACATATTTTAATTGCCGTACTGAAGCATAAGACACTTTTTTAAAGTTTAGCGCCTGTGAAGCTTCTTTATATCGACCAAAATCTTGTGCTTTCATATGAAATACTACAAAAGGTCGTTTCTAATTCACTGAAGGAAGTCGAAGTAATCCCAAAGGGCTAAATATTTCTGCACCAGACAGTTTTCTTTCGATTTGGCTATGCAAATTATCGACTTCCTGGACACTGCTGTATCCCGGTTCTCCAAATTTCTGTTCTATTTCGTTAACAGAGGGATGTTTTTCTAGGAACTTCATCAAAGCCAAACTCATAATAGAGTTTTTGTTTTGAGGTACGCAGGAGTCAGACCACAAAACGATTTTTGAAATATGCGGGTAAGCTGCTGCAACGCGTTCTAAAATTTTAATTAATCCCGCAGCAATATCACTTCCCTTTCTCCCATACGCTTGTTTGCGTAAATTACAGTGTCCAGTAAGATTGTAGGTGTTGATTTTTCTGCTTTAGAAAAAACTAGATATATTAGAACGCGGTAGTGCAAAAACGTTCTCTAGGTCAAAACATATGATAGCAGTGGTTTTATCTTGGTTGGATCTATCCAAATCGCGTTCAATTTTTGTTGAGGTTTTTCCTTGTACATGATTTTCAAATCTTTGTTTTTCTTGATCAGTCATACCATATTTTTGTTTTACTCGGTACTCCTCGCACACATCACAACCATCCTTTTTTGGCTTTAAAAAATAAATGTTGTATTCATAGTCGAAAATATTTTTGTAAACAACCTTTGTAGCAGGTTAAATTTGCTTTTCATTGCAAAATTCAGTGTACAAAGAATATAACTTATTAATACTTCTAAATATTCCTTTTTTGTGTCAGCTCGACAATAATAAGATTCTACTCTCGGAAGTTGACTAATGTGAATTTGAATGTAGTCTTTGCTTGTATTACTGATAGTTTTCTTGGGATGACAACCTTGACGATATGGTAAAGGAATTCCTGTAAGGTTTTCTTTTTTTTTCTCATGAAAATAGTTGATTCTTTGTTGACTTATGTCCAGTGTCGTCAAAAAAATTTCTTGCATACGCGAATTTTTTCATCTGCTACGTGAAAATAATATTTAAATGAATAACTTCTACGTGATACTTCTCGTAAAGTTTGCTTTCGTATTTTGTTTATTCTTTCGATATTTTTTGCATAAAAGTGTCATTTCCCAAAATTCCCAAAATTTTTTAAATATGGTTTCTCGTTCAGGTAAACTTATCTTCTTGCCACACAGAAATTTGCAATTGCTCTCACAATTTTTTAAAGTTTTAAAATTTTTTCCCTTGCGGATGTTACCTTTTACATCTCTATGTTCCTTTCCTCTTTGGCACAAAACTTTATTAATGTTTATTTTTCACATCTCAGGTTTTCGTTTTCGTTTTCTGGTAGATTTATTTTCATCAGAAATAGCGGAATTTTATTGCAAAAATTGCAACGAAAGTTTTGCTAGAATTTTTAAGATTAGCTAATTAGCAACTGTTTTATTGTTTTTTTTATATTGAATCTGTTGCTACTCAGCACAAATGAGACCAAATAATGTACCATGAAATGCATGCTAGCCATTTTATGTTGAAAACAATGGTTAGAGTTACTAGTTATATATCTAAGTGAGATATATAACTAGTAACTGAGACTAGTCAGTAGTAAATGAGAAGAGTCATTAGTTATGTTACACTTGCCTAGGGATATTGAAAAGGTATAGCTTTTCAGGGTCTATAGTCGAAGCCTATGACATCCATAGCTGCCATTTTCTTATTATCATCCCTAATTTACCATAGAGGCTCCTGATAATTAAGGGTGAAGTTAACTGAACTTGTTGACATGGCTCCCAGAGAGTCTTTCATATACCATTAAGTTTCCGATTTGACAAAAGTGGAGTAATCAAATTGAAGGTGGATGTAGGAAATTTTAATAGAGAGGAACCACAAACTGTGACGTATTACTAAATATTAAGAAAATTTCAATGATAGACGAATCTTAAACGAAAATATGGTTTGGTTTCAATAGTTTCAATAGGTTGTATAAATATACTAATCTGGAGTATATTTAAACTAGGAGGATAATGAGTATCTATATTTCCTATTATTCTGAAACTGTTCTTTTTCTTGATTAGACTAATAAAGGAGGGAGCCCTTAATGGTACAGAATAAGAATGAAGTGATTTGGATAATTTTTAGATCTATTCTGTCTAATTGGTTTTGGTATGAGGTTATGAATATCTAACATGTATAATTTTAAGTATTTTTAGGTCCCGATTTCGATTTGGATCTTAGATCTTATCTGAGAAGAATAAAAACTTTCATAACTACATGGAAGATGGATATGCACCAATATAAAGGTTCTATTCCTGTTGTATTATTACAAAACTTTTCGGTAATAATATCCTTGTTTTTTGGGATACACAGACGTCTTCATGAATCCTATAAGTGGCAATATAAATTTTCTTTTAGAAAAGTAAACTCGTAGTCACACATGTCGTGTATCTCATTTCGTTTGTTATGACCTATACCATTGTCTTAGCATTAGAAAACGTATCGAAAGCCTTTGACAAGTCAAAATATATGACTTAAGATAATTTATAGATGATATAAATTTTTCTCTGATGTTATTAGTTCTTATAATAAGCTCGTGTTTAAGATTAGTCCGATTGCTCGGGCTCCTAAATGTATAACTCAATTAAATACGAAGCCACTTCACAAATTCCATATCGCTCAAGCGTAGTGCAAATTAGTAAATGGTTTATGGTATTGAAAGCCTTTAACAGATCAAGAAGCTTGGCTTGTCATCATTTGCGAATGATTGGGAGATATGAATTTTTTATCGTGATTATTGGGTTCGATACTAAATTAGTTTCATTTTGGTTCTATTGTTTACACTCCTGGTAGGTTTGAAGTGATCAAATCCAAAGCCATTAAATGTATTTACAATTCCAAATCGCTTAAACTTAAAACATAAAATTTGCTGTTTAATACAGGCATATAAAACATTAAATCTGATGATGATAATGTTTCTCTGAAACGAAACGTCGCACGGAAAATAATGATGTTTTACATAGCTTAAAAAGTGGCCATAAGAAAGTGTTTTTTGTTTTTCCGTATCTTTTTAAATAACGTCAGGAAAAAATAACAGTGAAATCGGCAAATTTCGGTTTTTTAGGCAGATCTCCGGCACTACTCGAAATTTGCAAACTTTTTAAGCGGCATATTGTTAGGCTTTTAATGCGCAACTTTCTCTAATTTAACCATTTTCGTACGTTTTTTATTTTCCAAGATCCCCATGATAGACATCCTTATCTTGGACACACTGTATATGATTTAAATCCTCTAATTCGAAGTAATAATGAAACTGGTATAAAATTCTTAACAGAAAAATCACTTTTGAAATAATTAATAGAGCAAACCACAATATACAGGTTGTCCCAGAAGTCGACGATCAAATTTAAGGAGGGGAAGGAGGAGGTCATTTAGAATCTAAATATCTATATATGTGGTTATCAAGTTATTCACCTTTTTGTATTTTTTATGAAAATTGAATACTGCGACAATAAAAGAGTTAGAGTGCAAAAATAAACGCGGTAAACTACTGTTTTATTTTTGATTATGTTTAATTCTTAGGGATGTGCTTTTAATTTTAAAATAGTTTCAAAAACTCTAGTCCAAAAAAAATGTTTAAAAACAAGTTTTAATTTCAAAAAATCTTAGTAAGTTTTTTTTAATGGATGGTGATAAAAAGAAATTACCCTATGCACCACAGGAATATGCAGAAATGTATTATGTCTACGGGTTTTGTGACGGTAATGCTCGGGCTGCTTCTAGAGAGTATAGGGCACGATTTCCTAACAGAGCACATTATCCTGATTACAGAGTGTTTCAAAATGTTCATAGGATATACGTGAATGGTCAAATTCCTGGCCAGCATTTGCCCAGAGAAGGAAGGCCTAGAGTTGATATTGGTGATGATGGAATAATAAATATGGTAGCAGAAAATCCGACCATTAGTATTCGTCGTATAGCAAGGCGTTTGGGATTATCATCTTCATCGGTGCATCGTATTTTGAGAAGATTTTTGTTACATCCATATCATGTGCAACGGGTGCAAGCATTGTTACCCGAAGACTACGCCACAAGAGTAGGATTTTGCAGGGATATGTTACGTCGCAACAGAACCGACCCTCAGTTTTTCCAAAGAATTTTGTGGAGCGACGAATCATTGTATCAAAGGAAAGGAATATTTAATATTCACAATTTACATCATTGGGAATATGTTAACCATAGAATTGTGCGCGCTTCCCGTTTCCAACATCAATTTGGAATAAAGATGTGGGCTGGAATAATTGAGGGTAAGTTATTTGGCCCTTTTGAATTATCAAGATGACTCAATGGCGAAAGCTACCTCAATTTTTTTCAAAATCATTTAAATGGCTTACTAGAAGACGTATCCTTAGAAACACGTCGAAACATGTGGCTGCAGCATGATGGAGCTCCTCTACACTACGCTCGAGTAGTGAGAGTTTATATCAACCAACAGTTTTCAAATCGTTGTATTGGAAGGGGTGGGACTATCCGCTGGCCACCGCGGTCCCCCGACCTTAACCCATTTGATTTATTTTTGTGGGGTTATTTTAAAGAATTAGTTTATGCTACAGAAAGTCGCACTGAACAGGAATTGCGTCAAAAAATAGAAGAAGCGATCAGAGTGATCAATAACAACCAGTGGGGATTCCAACGGTTAAAAAGAAATTTTATTCGACGATGTAGATTATGTGTAAGGGTAGGCGGCAGACATTTTGAACGTTTAATGTAGTTAATACCTTCTTAATAATTAAATAAAAAAAATATTATTACAATTTCTTGTATTTTTGAAAAAATGTGGCAATGGTACAAATAAAGTATTTTCCATTCGAAATTGGGTAAGACAAATCTGTATTCAAGTCTTTAATTATGTTATGAAACTACAGCTCGGAAATATCGAAATGACCAGTGAAATTTGGGTGCGCAGTGGCAAAATCCTCGAAAGCCCATTTTAGACGGTTGGTTTATCATTTTCTGTCTTTATCGCACACTGACTCACTCTTTCTTCCCGCATCTCAAAGGCCATTTCGATATGGGCGAGTTGTACATTAATTTCTCAAGATTTTCTAAGGACGGGTCAGTTTTTTAAAGGTTAATTTCATTGAATCAGCATCTATTAAAAAAAATTATTCATATTTTTTGAAAACAAAACTTGTTTTTAAGATCATATTTTTCTTGACTAGAAGAGAACAGAGTTTTTGAAACTATTTTAAAATTAAAAGTACACTCCTAAGAATTAAACATGACTAAAAACAAATCAGCAGAATAATCCGTTTATTTTGCATAACTTTTTTATTGTTGCCAGCATTCAATTTTAACAAAAAGTACAAAATATTGAATAACTTTTTAACTGTCAACAATTGGATAACAACATATATAGTCATTTTAATTCAAAATGACCTCCCCCTTCTCCCCTTTAAGTTTGATTGTCGACTTTTGGGACACCCTGTATATGTTTTTTGTTATTGATGAATTGAAGCGATTTTCAGATGCAGCTTAACTGTCTCTAAACTAAACGTAAAATATGAATTATTATCATAGAAGCGTATTAAACCTTTATTGTAAAAAGAATATATAAGGTTCAGGTACGCAGCCGAAAATAGAAGAAAAAAATAAAGTTCAGTCTAATAAGTTACTGTCATTATTAAAATTGGATCTTGCCGTGGAGAAGTATATATTGGTAAAAGCAAATACACTCTAAGTCGTCTTCCACTTGTTTATTATTCTCTGAATAAATATTCCATCAGTTTTTTCGTTCCAACCATGTTTGTTCTAACCATCATCTATAAATATTGTATTATTAGGTTTCGTCCTAAAGAATTTTTACATCAATCCCTGAGGATAAACATATCTATGTCTTTAAAAAATTTACACATCCGTTTATCTTATAAACGGATTTTCAAAACGACATTTACTAAGAATACTTTTTTCACAAGAAAAGATTGTATAATTAGAATTTTTTTACTAGAACTTTATTATACAGGGGTAGGAAAAAGTTTTGGTATTTTTAACACATGCAATATACCGCAGGTGGCGCCCTCTGCAAGGTGTAGCGAATCCGTGAACGGATTTCAATTTCTCGTTCCAAAAAACCCCCTCACACCAAATTTTAATTTAATATCTTATGAAACACTCGACTTACTTTAAAAAAACGATTTTATATTTCTCATTTTGTCGCCGTGTATATTGAATACCGAGCGCCCAATTAAAAAATGGCATAACGAAAGTCGCATTATTTTGGTCCACCCTATATGTGGCTGGCGGATTGGCCTCCTTTTTCCGGACACCCTGTAAAACATATATTAAATATCGTATAGCTTATATTTTGTTATTTTACGACAAATTTTATTTTAAGAAATGTTTGATTAGTATAAAAGGAATATTTTATAACTTGGTTAAAAAAATAAACGATATTTGGCAATGAAGATATGTTAAGTTTAAATGTAATAACCTTTTTACATATTTCGATGAAAAGTCAGTCGAATTAAAAAAATATATGTAATTTTATATACAGTGCTATGAATGAGTCAAACATGTAATTTTGTTATCATGCAACAAGAATTTCGATTATATATGTTGCAATTCTTTGCATCATTATTTTATTTAGAAATTAATTAAACATAAGATAAAAATAAGATATTTTATCAAAGTCTACTCATTCCTGATATAGGTATTTTCTTTTGGTGATGTAATTTTTCACCTATTTTAATACGTTTCTATAGGTGTAAGCGCAAAATATTCTGAAAAAAATTACTTCTTAAAGTGATTATTCCCAATATGATGATACGCCAAAAATTCAGGTAATCCTATGTTTAATATTTATGTAGAGCACATATACATCAAAACGTGATCAAAAATATTTTTTAATTGTTACTTGATGCAATTGTTACTTAATTTTTTTTGTCATTATATGTCGAAAAGTTACAATTATATAATTTTTTTTATAATGATTATTTTCTATCCAAATATGTGAAAACCTAATTATGTGGTATCACATAATATTAGAAATTTAAAGCAATTTTCCATTAAAGCGAAAGTGAAAACCATTGAATAATTTAAAATGTTATTATTTGTGTAACCTACGAATTTTTACTTCATTTTTCCTTTTGTCGAAAATAGGTAAAAAAGAAACTACTTCAGATGATCAATTATATATTCTGTCGATATTTCGACCTTTACGAGATTATCATCGGGACTGTAAAATATACACAAAAAACACAAATAAAATCTATGAATTAAGAATCATTGAACCAATTTGATACAATTAAAATCACACTGAATGAAATTTATTATTTTAAAGAATTGACTATTAAGATGTGAAATGACAACTAAAACTTAAAAAAATACATTAAACGCAATTATCTAAACCTTCCAAATTTTATAAACCAGAAGGTTAAAATAGATAATATGATGAAGATTGTATAAAAATGAAGTATGTATAAAATATATGTAAGTGCATATATGCTTACATATTATATTGTAGATCTCGTAATTAATAATAACATAATTAATACAAGAATTTGGTTTTTCCGTGGTCTAAAGTTTTTAATTTTTTTAACAGCTGTGAGACAATCGCCTTTAAAGTACTACTAAAGTAGCTAATCTTCTTATCAATTCTTTATAGAGAAAAAAAAGCAAAACATTGATAATTTGTTAATGTTGAAACTTTTCAAAGTGATCAGCAAGAGCGGTTTTTGAATTACTGAGTAAGTGTCAAATATCTTGACGTTTGACTGCTTTAAATATCATCACATTCAAAATTAAAAAGAAAGACACCAAAGGGCTTAGAAAGAAATGCAATCTATAAAATGTCATATTGTGAATGCGACCGTGTTGTATTTTAATAATATATAAAATATTTTAAAATCGATTGGACAGATTCAGTAGAAGTGTGGAGTACTCTTATCATTTCAAATGAGTAATATGACTATTTTATTAATTTTACAATTACCATTAGAATGAGCTATATACAGCAGTTAAAAGGGGAGAAACAAAGTCCACTATCAAATTATAAATCACCTTAAAATACATCAATATATTTCAAAAAATAAGCAAAAAAATGTAAAGATTTTGAAAAAAGCCTACATTTTAAAACTTTTATATAGCAATTTCTGTACGCCTATTAAACGAAGCCTTAGCAAGCTTATCAGATTTCGAAATACATGTAATTTATTTATTATCATAATTTATGACGGAAATGCGTTTACATTTTTAATTTCAGTTCCATTAACTCAATGATGTATTGATCCAAATGTCGTACTAGTAGGCAAAATTCAAGCGGAAATTAAGAACATTATTATATTATATTCTCAGCAGTTATTCTTAAAATACCACTCGACTAAGCACACTTAAATCAATTTGATTTATGACATTATTGAAGACGGAGTAAATATACAGGTGAAGCAAACTTTAGATTAGTGCGGGCTTAGGGTAAATAAAAACCGTTATTTAGTTTAATTAAAACTCTTGAAATTGGTCTCACTTACCATAGATGGATTGACACTTTTTAAGAAATATATTTACGTTGTGTCTTAATAAACACTTTAAAAATCACTCCTTTGTTGTCAGTTCTCCTCGAAGAAAATGTAGGCTCTGATTGTATTTAAAGATCCAATATCCTTTAAACCTTATTTGCATTTTTCCTAATTAAGTTTAACTCTCTCTTAGTACAACAATTTTGCATAAAAAAGCTAGTATGTACATTATTACGTCAGAGCTTAGAAACTACTCTATGCGTTCAGTAAACGATAACTGGCTGTCACTCAACACTCAAAATCTTGTTCGATCTTCGTCTTGTCCAGAATGAATTTAGCAATATGATAATCGAATACTGCCGGTATTATTTGGGAAAACGTAATATATGATGACCAATTTTAAGGAGAAGTGAGTAAATACATCAATCCACTCGTTTTCATCTGAAACCGTGGTGAAATTACCGAAGAAGAAAAATACGAAAAAGCTATTCTAATTTGGTATCTATCATCAGCGCTTCAGTCTTTTCTATTAGTAAATTCTGGATTGATGTTCTCAGTTGATAAATGCCCATTTTCACCAAAAACTCTGGTAAGGCACTAATAGCAATAATGAAGAACCTGAGAAACATAACCATATATTTAAAAATTTTTAGTTCCTTTGGCGCCTTTATTTTTTTATGAGTTATTTTGATCTTCGAGGATAAATAGTGATGAAAGTGTTGCTTTTCATCATCGTGGAGTAATCTTATTAAAAACCGAGACATTTCACTTTTTGAACATTAACGTGCAAATTACGTGACCAAAGTAAATCGTTCGCAATCTTAAACCAGACAAAACAATGGTTGACCTCACGTCCGATACGAAGCCCGAAAGTTAAAAAAAAAACGATAATTATAACCCATGAGCTTTTGACTTTGAACCCAGACAAACGCGTGTCTGACTTTTGCAATTAGAGTTGGAATTTACTTACGCGTTTAATATAGTGATAAACAGTTGCAATAAGTAAATATTTATCTCTATGTTATGAGTGTTTGCATGAAATATATTATTAGAATCTTTATCAGCAGGCAACAGAAGAACAGCAAAAAGGCGCTACCACATGTGAGGAGACCCTGTAGATTATCATAAAAATTTACTCGTTAAAGCCGATTTAATATGCGGGTCTAACGTCTTCGGAAGTCTACAAGACAGGACCGAAGTAAGGAAATTTATTTTAAAACGTACATATGAAAAACATTTAAAATCTTCTGATGCGTTCCTGCGACAGTGTTGGTTATGCATTGTACGATAAGAAATATCTTCAGAAAATATTAAGATTAATTATTTCGAAGAGAAATTTCATTATTTGACAAAAAAAGACAAATCGAAATTAACGAAAAAGACGGATAGAATTGGTGCCAATTCATCGACAATATTGAGAATTTCAAGTCGCTGAGCCTACTATAGTTTGGACCTCCAACTCTTGAGCGAATCTACGAGTCGAAGAGTTAGCACTCAAACTGCGTGATAAGCTCTACGATTAATGGTTGAATGCTAGAAGAGCTAGGGGATCCTTTTTAAAATATTGAACGAGGTTTAAGAGTCTAGAGATGAGAATTTTGTATATTAAACAGTTCAAAAATATCAAATTTTTCAAAGTGACTTAGATAATGTGGGTGCAATAGCATTAATTATGAGGAGCATCAGGCACGGATCTAGAAAATATTTTTGATGGGGGATCTTTTTGAAAAATTGAAGATAATCCCCTTACGAAAGACCATTTTGTATAGCGAAGAACACGTTTGAGGGCACGGTAAATAAAAAGGTAAAAGATGAGCAATTTAAATACTCTCTATAGACCAAATAATTCGACTGCTAATCTCTCAGCCTAACTTTTTATATTTACAGTAACACAGAAAAAAGTACCATGTCTGCCTATTTTAAAATTTTATGTGCTTGCTACTTTTGAGCCCAATTTCCGTAATAATAATTCAGAATAATAATAATAATAATATTAATAATAATAATAATATATTTATTTCAAATCACATAACAATTACAACACTATACATGAAATGAAATAATGTCAACAAAAACATGCATTAGGATTAGGTACAATAGTCTCTTAAAGAGTAGGGTTCCAGCTTTACTAACAAATCCTTAATTGCAGCCTTAATCTTTCCAACTGATACAATTCTTTTTATGTGTTCTAGGGAGCTAAATAGTTTTATACATGCATAATGTAGAGATTTTTCTGTTAGAGAAAGTTTATGAACTGGATACCTAAAGTTGAATGTCCTCGTGATATATTTATGCTCTGTTTTTGATTGGAAAAAATGTTTGTTTTTGAAAAGAAACATTAAACAATCAAATATATAAGGCGTATACGGACATAATACCCAAATCTCTAAAGACTGACCTACAACTTTAAAGAAAACTAATTTTTTTATATTTTTTGTCAACCTTTTTTGAACAATAAAAACATTTTATAACACGTTATCTATCTATAAAAAATTATACTATATTTAACAATAGATTCAAAGTTAGCGAAGTACATAATTCTTAAGGATTTTTCATTCATGTATTTTCCAACTATTCTAATACCATAACAAATAGAATTTAACTTTTTTATTAGCTGGTTTATATGGTATGACCAGTTAAGGTGTTCATTGATATATAAACCTAACATCTTGGCATTTTCCTTTACATTTAAATCATTATTGCTAAATTCCATTTGCAAAGGCTTTTGTATATTATATTGTTTTGTTCGAAACATTATATTTATTTTTTCTTTGTTTAAAATTAACCTATTTGTATTAAACGAGTATGTGATCATGTCAAAGAATTCTTCTGTTTTATTTAATAAATCTTTTAATAACTTACCAGTAATAATAATGTTAGTGTCATCAGCATATTTAACAATCTTCTGGCTGGGAATTTATTAGGAGATCAAGATCATTAATAAATATTATAAATCATACCGGACCAAGTATGCTGCCTTGTGATTCCTGTATCATTAAATACACATTTAGAATAACCTGTTTTCCCATCGATTGATATTTTTACTATTTGTTTTCTGTTATTAATGTAGGACCTAAACCTCTCTATTACATTTCCCCTTATGCCATATTTCTCTAATTTTTGTATTAACAGGTTCCTATTCAAACAATCGTACGCTTTGGTTAGATCTAAATGCATTCCAAGAGCAACTTCACCATTTTCCAAATGTTCTACAATGTTTTTGATGAATGCAAATATAGCAGTTGGTGTTGAATTGCCTTTTAAGAAACCGTGTTGATTTTCACTAAACAGGTTATTGGAAGTAAAGAAATTAATCAATCTTGTGCTCATAGCTGCTTCGAAAATTTTTATAATAGGCTTATGGGCCTATAATTGTTAAAATTATCAGAATCTCCTTTTTTAAAGCATGGATTTATTTGGGCAATTCTTAAATTTTCCGGAAATATTCCATATTCAAAACAGTTGTTAATGACATAGCACAGGACATTATTGATTTCAGGAATTGCTATTTTAATAATACTTGTAGGGATTTCAGCTATTCCACTGCTATTTTTACTTTTTATACTATGCGCTATGTCACTAATTTTCTCTGGTGTAACGGGACTTAAAAACATTGACCTAGAATTTTCTTCAAATAAAGAATTAAATGGAATTTTAGGGAACTTAAATTTGGAATAACAGCAATTAAAAATCTATTATACATATTTGCAATTTCTGCTGGTTCACCCTCTAATTTAACAATATTGTCTCCCTACTGTTATTTATTTCCTTGCAAATAGACCACATTTATTTTAATTTGTCGTCCGAATTCTTAATTCGGGTTTCATATTGCTTGGCACGTGCGTTAACTAATAAGCTGTCATATTTATCGACTTTTTTTATTATTTTCGACTCTATACGCTTGTTTAAAAGTATCATTCTGGTTTTTTAACACCAATAAAATATCTAGTTTACGCTTATATTCTAAAATATCTACATCTTTATATATCTCTTTTTTCTTTTGACCACCTAGTTGCCTAACAGGAAAACTTTGGTTAAATAGGCTCTTAAAATTATTCATAAATGTGTTCCATTGAATATTTACATCTTGCACATTACAACAGTATACCTGTGTCCAATCCTGCTCCTTTAAACTACTCAAAAAATCAGCCTTGTTTTCTTGTGAAAAAATACGTTTATATTGTAAAGGGTTTTTATTTAAACAATCTATTTCAAAGCTTATTTTCTGAGCTGTATGATCCGACACAAAATTTTCAAATACCAATGTTTCAATATAATCTGCATTGGTGAAAATATTGTCTAAACAACTTGCACATGTTTTTGGTATTTTTGTATACGGTTTGACCTAATTGAATGAGTTTAACAATGACAATAAATTCCTTCAATTTTCGTTATCAATTAATAATTCAATGTTAAAATCTCCTAGAATATAAATTTGTTTATTTTCATTAAATATTTTCGCCAGCAAACTTTCAAGTTGTAGCATAAAAACTAGAATAGATGTAATGGTGCATTTTGTTCATTCAACTGTCAACATCGTGTTCTTCTACGGTTTACTTAAAAGTATAGTGATTTTTGTAACCAATTTTTTTTTGTCTAATGACGTCTAATTTGTTATCGAGTCTGAATTAATCAATTCACTGCAATATACCTAGAACGTGGTGGGATAAAAAAGCAGAATCAAAAACTAAAACAGTTCAAGTTCAGTCATAGTTTTGTGTAATGCTGCAAAGAAAAATAAAATTAAATATTCTTTTTTTTTGCAAATGCATAATGTTCAATACAAATCAGTTATTTGGATAAATGATTCATGGCTTTATGACAGAAGGATAAATGTGTGTACTTCGAAATCAAGATGTAAACCTACCTCAACTCAATACCCACAATGCAATTCAATGACCATCTCTATAAATCTGTCGTCAAGCAATGATCATTAAAAAGTGTATAGTTAGTAAAAGTACTTGAGCAGTTTGTTCACTAGTCACTGGTATATCATGCCTAATATTGAGTAACGCTAACCTATTGGGTCGTTCTTCTCCAGTCTTCTTATGCAGATATGTCTTCAATCTCCGTAAAATTAAAAATGACAGCTCAAATACTTAAAATTACTATAACTCGAGATTTATTTGTAAAACTCTACATAACACCGATCGAAAGCTTTGAGAAATGTTTTTGGTCATTCCCTGCTAGGCAGTTTCATTTAACACGTTTCCACATTTTAAAATCGGATTTAATTTTTCCAGTAGTTTCAGCAAATTCATTTGGACATATTTCTTTCAAAACAGAGATGGTCAATTCAACTTTATCAATTTATGCACATTTTTTATTTTAGAAAGCAAATCTTATTGTTTTAAGAATTTCGATTCAGGCTTTTTAAAGTAGTTGTTCAAGAATAGAAAGTAGATCGATCGCCTAGTGCCATGTCCTTTATTTCATCATGGATATCATTCGCGTTTTTGAAGGTGGTAGACAATGGTACAGTGAAAACATCTTGTCGAACTTGCATTGTCTTATTTATTTAATGTAACGCGACGTTTCGGTTGGTAAGTATCTCCAACCGTTATCAAGTGTAAACTGACAGCAAACTACTATTCTATAGGCTTATATACTAGATGTGTGCAGCGATGTGGAAAGGAAAGTCATCCGTGAAAAGAGTTGGGGGGGAGGACACGCCTCTCTAGATACTACACTGTCCTGAGGGTAGAGGCTTCCAGATGTTGGGTACATCGACGCTTGGCTGGCTGAAGATCCCCTGATTCTGTGAAATGAAAACTGCCTCTACGAACTTCTTCTTCCGCCAGTGCTGTTCCTTGTGCAGAATCTTGGCTTCTGACCAATGGATATTGTGTCCATTATGCCACGCGTGCTCTGCTATTCCGGATTTGGAAACTTCTCCTCTTTGGGTCCAGCTGCGATGTTCCTTCGCTCTGACTTCTAGGGGGCGCTTCGTTTCACCTATGTATGAGTCACATGGGATCTGGTAGACGCAATTTTTGGTATCCAACAGGCCATCTGGTTTGGTCTTTGATACCACGCTTCTGATAGTGGTGCTAGATCTAAAGGCAGTTCTAATATTGTACTTGCTGGCAATGCATCGGATTTGTTCCGATTTACTCCTAATGTAAGGTATGGGTAGAAGTCTGGTTGTCGTGGTGGCTTCGTCTCTGATTTGATTTGGACGCGTCCTTTGGATGGTCCTACTTATTAGCTTCTTTGGATATCCATTCTGTTGTAGGTCTTTGTAGATGGTATCCACTTCAGTCTTGAGATCCTCGTCGCTTCTACAGATGGTTCGAGCTCTATTGTAGAGGGATCTTATGATGCCTACTTTGGTGGTTTCAGGATGGTTGGACTCATAGTGAACATACTGGCCCGTGTGTGTTGGTTTTCTATAAACTGAAGTTCGTAGATTTCCACCGACCTTTTTAACGAGGACTAATTTTTAATCTAGGAAAGGTAGAGCTGAGTCCTTCTCTGTCTCCATTGTGAACTTGATTGTTGGTCTGAAGTTGTTGAGGTGAAGCAGAAAATCCTGAAGTGCTTTTTCCTCTTTGTCCCAGATGATGAAGGTGTCGTCCACATATCGAACCCAGAGCTTGGGTTTGCACTGGGAGGCATCTATTGCATGTTCCTCGAACCATTCCATGAAGATGTTTTGCTATTACTGGGGAAAGAGATGAACCTATTGGAAGTCCTTCGTCTTGGGCGTAGAATCTATCCTTGACCTGAAAGTAAGAATTACGAAGACAGATCTCCAAAAGTTTTCTATACACTTCATGTAACCCCAAAAATAAAAGTTGAGAGGCCTTAGGTCTGGTGACCCAGGTGGACAACGAATGGGGCCACGTGTCACAATCCATTTAAAGTAATTTTGTTACATCATTTAGTTAATACAGAGCTGCTCCTCTGGAACCATTTTACTAATTTAGATTTTACAAAAATAACAAACTTTGCTAACTTGTAACTGTCAGTATTTATTAATTTTATTAAATCTCTATGGCTACTGTCATTTTATTATTCAAACAATGATTTATATGTTTTGCTCCTAAAAAGTTCAAAGCCAACTTGGCTAAATTTGGAAAAATTATTAATATCATTATAGCTTTGTTATTTTTAGGCTAGTAGTGTAAATATACTTTTTTATTAGGAAAATTATTTTCTTTTGATTTATGTAAAAATATACAATAAATTCCATTTAACAACAAAAAATCCTACTAGTACTGGTAATTTACTCGACCCTGTATCTTAAATATTAACAAAAATGCCAATAGTGCCGACTTAACCAACGGCACCCTGTATAAATAAACAGTAAAAACCAGATATAAATAAAAAATAGAGTTTTTTATTATTTATATATTTGAGTAACGCCTTTGACAGCATCAAGATCTTTTGATCTCTTTGAAAACTAGTGAATAGCTTCAGAACAGTTGGATTTCCAAAGTTACTTGTAAGGATCTTTTTAAACATAAAACTTCAATCAAATCACAATTCAAATAAAAATAAAGTCAATAAAATTGTGGCCAGAGTTTTCAAAATGTATATAAATATTCACATTTTTGTAAATCCTTTAAAAGTATCCAAATTTTTCAATGCATTGAATAAATCAATAACTCCTAAACACTTATATGTACATACTGAGTTAAAAGTACAATTTTGATAAAGAAACTTAAGAGTCTTCAGATGAAACAAAAGAATAAACATGACTTTGACAGTATCAACATTTTTTTAATTTATTCATTTTTAACTTTCCGCTTTTGTATGAATTTTTAATCCATTAAAATGTTTAAATTTGTAATAATATACAACAATTATTTTGGGTTTAGTTGGATATGGGGCCATATAAAACTCATCCGTATTAAGTCCGTATTAAGCTACACTGTAAATATATGTTGTTTATGAAATAATGACTTTTTACTATACAAATGCTTATCTTATTTTGATATAGTCACGACTACTACTCTTGTATGGCGATTTTGTACGACTTTGCCTAATTTGTAATTAAGTTTCTAGTATACAAGATGACAATTTAAAAACGAACAGCATTTAATATTGCCCCTCAAATGATAGTATGGAAATAAGACGAAACACGTCAATTTACATATCAAGAGGGACAATTGTTGTCGTGTTACTTTCAACCCCCTGACCCCTGAAATTTTAAATGATAACCACTATTTCTCTTACCATTTTTGTGTTACTCATAAAATTCTACATAAACTGCATTTAATTTCTTTTTTTATAATCGAGGATTAACTTCATAAGCATCTTACGAATTTATCCTTAGTATAGCACTTGAGCATTTTATGGAAGGCAAAAAAGTACAGTAGGAAGATAGGGTTTCTGCATGAGTGGAGCTGATGTTAGACTTATATCTACTAGTTCTAATTTTAATCTTAAAATCAAAATGAGGAGGCAGACACTTTTCGAATGAAAGAATTTACGTTTAGTACAGACCTGCCTAATACGGTGTTGGCTGTACTTATCGTAGCGGCTATCAAGAGAAGCTGACCCCGTGAGTGGGTCTCGCTGCGATGCCATACTCGATGTGTCTTTCATTCTTATTTCCTCGGCGGCATCTCGGGTTTAGCTTCTTTCAATGCTGCACTGTATCAAGCGGAAGAGACGAAGCCGATTTTCACCAGCGGATAATTTTAAATTAATGGATATAGAAAGAGGTGAAACATCATGTGAAAACCCTTATTTAGAGCTTTATGTTATAAATTACGTCAGTACAAATACAAATTAATCAAACCTAGATGCGAAAGTCGAAGTATCTCAATTGTTCAGCGCGTCCACACTATTATAAGATACTATAGCATCCTATATTTTACCAAACGATCTCATGTAAACTACAAGAATTATCAATAGTCAATCCATTCCGTTTTCATTTATTTGTAGACTAATAACTCTTTTATTATTTATATAATTCGAATAATTGCCTCTATATGTTTAGTTAATTAAACTGTTTTGTATCATCATAAAAATTTAATTAATCTAGGTTATGCATTACTGCTGTCGTTATGCGACATTTGAAATATGGGTGTATCGCAGAATTCTCACGATCTCATGGATAGTCAAAATAAGAAAGAAACATACACATGGCTAGAGATAGAGTTATAATGGAGAATGTGGTCCCTAACATCATTAATGGATTGCAGATGAAGAAAAAGAAGATTATGCTTATTTAATTAAAACACAAACGTTTTTATTTAAACAAATACTCGTTATCGATGCAGTTTGTCCAGGATTACCTTCTCAAGGTCATAGAAATCAATTCATGTTTTTAACGGAATTTCACACCATGTTTCTAATAACGAAAACTCTGATTGAAGTCCGATAGTTTAAGAAAGAATCTCTGGTTGTGTATCTTTGCCTAATTTTTATTAACATCGACTCTCCTTTCGAGAATAGTATAATTGAACTCACTAACGTTTTGCCGATTATCCTGCAGGCATATTTAGAGCAATATAAAGCTGAATGTCCTCTTCAAAAAAAAAGTCTGTGGTGGAATTTTTAAGACACATGAGATGCTACAGATATTAAAACTGCTAATACTGTGAATTGGCTATATTATTTAAATAGAAGAGTTAACCATTTTGGAGCAAGAAATACTATTTGGTTTCATCACTACCTGAAGTGCAGGTAGTAAATCAGTTTTTTCAAAGTCGTAACATCGTATAATTCATCTTCATTTAAACCTGAATATCCTCTTCAGAAAAAATCCATAGTACTTGGAATACTAGCCTTGGATAATTATTAATTGAAGAGTACAGGGAAAAAACCAGATATGTCATTTTTTTTTACATTAAAGTAAATTGAATTTTAATGTTCAAAACCAATTATTTTTATTTCCAAAACGAATATAAACATGTAGTTTACATAAACAGAAGTTAATATTAATATAAAGTATTAAGACTATGGTTTTTTGGTTTAGAAAAACTAAATATGGCTTTATTGCAAAAAAATCTGCATCACTCGGGGTTTTGCAGGAACAAAAGCAGCAATGTCACCTGAAACCGACAAAAACCAGCTGCTTTTATTTTTGAAATAAAAAAGAAGATTTAATTTTTTGGAATTTTTAATGTTTATTTATCAACATATTATTATAAAGTAAGTTAGAGATGAGCCAGGTTTTGAAAAAACTTCACGGCTTTTGGACTGCAAAACCTCATGAGGCTCATTAGGTCGGTAAACCTAGCCTTTGTGTCTAAAAATGATTTCCAATCCAGTATCATATTTTGTGACACACTCACTACAACAAACGGCGATGGTTTGGAGCGGGAATACCTAATGACTTCTTCAAACTCTTCCGGGACCTCAAAGGGGCTCTTCAAATCCCACAATCCTATATTTTTGTCACATTCCAAATAGGAGTGTCCTCTTATTTCATTCAGATTATGAATTTTGTTGTTGACTACAAAATAAATAAATCGAAAAATGGTAACATTTTTATTTTGTCCTCCGGCAGAGTCACAGAAGATTTGCAGTTCTTCAACATCGTCGTCTAAATAATTATTGATAAAATGGAGAAGAAAAGATGCAACTTCGTTTGATCCTTTTTTAGCCTCTCCTTCATGATAGGTATAAAAAATAGATTGACCCGAAGAGAGGACATGTACATTAAAGGCGTACATAGACAATTGGCGTTTATAATACACGTCGTTAGTGGCAATTTTAGGAATTGAAATATTTTTTGCAAAATCAATGCAGATGGCTTTCTTTTTGTTGCTTTTTTGCAGCTTTTTTTGGCTTGCC
The DNA here is from genome assembly GCF_022605725.1 of Anthonomus grandis grandis. Classification (NCBI taxonomy): domain Eukaryota; kingdom Metazoa; phylum Arthropoda; class Insecta; order Coleoptera; family Curculionidae; genus Anthonomus; species Anthonomus grandis. Next base: position 9,928,330 of record NC_065562.1, read on the forward strand.
TTTTCCTTGAATAAAACGCCTTAGCCTTTATTTTATGCAACTCGTTTATAACGGTTAATTTTCTAATTTCATCAGTATCAGTCAAACTTTTAAGCTTAATGAAATTCATCACACGTTGCGCATGTGTCACTTCTAGGGTATCCAAAAGCAATATTCTTCTGGTAAATAGGTCTTTTTTGTATCTTTTAGACTATAATGGCTCTGACCACCCTTAAAATGTTGCTTTTGATGTGGTCACATACTAAACCTTTTGTTAAGTCGTCCAGCTTCCTACGAGTTGCACTATGCTTTCCACGTCTGTCCTTAGGAGCTGCACCACTGTTTGAGGCTTTCCTTTATATAATTTATTTTATTTTTTGTAATCCCATGAATGGAACAAAAAGCTTTGGCACACACCGGAATATCATCATCGCGAACTCGAACTCGATACGTATAACTTGCATCATGGAAACTGGCAGTATTCTCGTTCTGACGAGGTCTTCTTTGCTGGACAGGTAAGACTGTAATTAAACCAGCTAAATAATAATTTTGCTCATCGTGAGAGCTCAGAGCATTAAAATGTCTCAATATTTCTCCTCTTTGCGCCTCATTAAGTACCTCAAAGCACTTTAATCTTGAGCAATTACAAGGCTGTCCAGCTTCATGAGTGGATAACTTCAACATTTTAGAGACCTCTGACATCCGACCGGTTCTCTTTCTTCTTTTTGTTCTCAACGGATCCCTCCGAATCACTATTAGCTATAATGGTTTATTATTAATCACACAGACAAACAAGAAGTCACACTTTTGCGGTTACAATAATACTGGCACGTTTTTTGAAAATAAATATTGCATCAGCCGGTTTGTTTACATGACATTGCTGGTTTTTTCCCTGGACGTTTGGACTAAGCTGGTTTTTATTCGGTACGCTATATTTTAGATACTAATTTACGCAAGACTACGTTGGTTGTTTCCCGGTTTTAGTACTCTAAAATAAGCGTCTTCATCCGAAGAATTCAATGGCGCCTCTACTGAGATTTTTAATAAAAAATGACATATCTGGTTTATTCCCTGTACCCTTCGATTGTTACACGATCTTAAATATATTTGTATTTCGCTGTGACTACTTAAATACACTGGGATAAGCTAAAAAGCTACTCTTGAAAACTCTTGATAGGTGAAACTTGAGCTCTTATTCCCGTTTTGTGATGTTAAAGGATCAAGCTACTTTTAAGCTAAAGGCATCAGTTTTTTTGTTGCCATACTATTCATCATAATATTAAAAGATGTGAGACTTGTTTATAGTTAAATACTGAAATATCTAAGTGTGTACTAGACGGCAACTATTCTGGCAGATTTAACCACGTTGGTGTTTGTCTGTGACTTGATTTTAAAGAAAAATCTTTGGTTATATTTCCATGAGGAAATTCATGTGATCAGCTAACCTTGTTCATACGTATGGTTTTAATAAACCACCTTAAACATTTTCTAATTATTTTGTATATAGTTCTCGTCATAAGAATGCATGATATAAAGACATTATATAAACGCTCCTATAGTAAAGCTAGATATGCATATCACGCAGTGCTTTGGCGTTTATGGACCAAATGGCATTTTATGTGTAGAAAACGCATTAGGGTTGTAATACAAACAAGTCCTAAGAAAGCTTTAGGCATGCCAGTTTAATTCTTCAACTCAAAAACTCTGACTAAAATTATTGCGCTGTCGGAGAACAGCCTGCTTGCCATGAAAGTGTGTCAAAGTTTTGCTACGTAATAATTGATGATGCTGATAAATTTGGTAAACAAAGATCAAACCACTTAATGACTTAAGTTTGACTACTTTAAATAGAACCATTTAACAAAGTGGAACCAGGTTATAGCCCTCAATGACCTAAACACTTTGGTATCAGCATTTATTTACTTTACTCCATCTTTCCCATCATTCCTAAATCGCATCTTTTAGAAATAACAGAGAATGATGATATCGATGACACACTGATTTATGATATAACATAAGATTAAAACAAGAAGATGAGTAATTTAAAGAAATTGAATTGAGTTGAGATGAATCTTGTATTCTACATATCTGATATTAATATGTATGAATGAATCTAAAGATACTTAATTACTTCGATTAATTTTCAGGGCTGTAAAAACGGTGATGATGTTTTCATTAAAAAGTTAGGAAATGTTTGGACAACTTTGCTTTTCATTATTTTTTCTAACGGTAACGTAACGTTCTCATATTCATATAAAAACAGTTTTGTAACTTACTAAGATATCAACAAACCCGAAAAGTGAATCTCAATTCGTCAATATATGTAAGTAAGATGTTGAACCTAAAGATACATGATAACATCATTTTTTTTTGGATTTAGACGTTTATTTTCAAGACTGTAAGAGTGGTGTTGATATCTTTAGTCAATTGTTAGGAAATGTTTGGACTATCTTATTACAATTACGCATTCAATTAAAAGTCTTAAATCATCCATATGTCTAAATAAACTGTTGAACCTAAAAAATCCAATCAACTAGATGAACCGATAATGATGAAGCTGTTAAAGGATATTGAATGAAAGAACAGGAAACGACTGAGATATTTAGATTTAGATGTTTGTTTTCATGACTTGATGTCATGATGACTTGATGTCATCATGACTTGATGAATGCTTTGGACTCTCTTATTGCCTTTTTTCAATGGTACATAAGTACTAAGTACCGTTTTTAAATTCATACAGAAACAGAATTGTTATTGTCAAAGTCAAAGGTAGTAGTTCATTGAAGATAAAAAGTGATTTCTTTTTTTTTTTATAATGTTGTATAAGAGTACGCATGAGCATAAGAGTACGCAGACTTATTTTTAATACATATCGCCATCTATTAAATTATCTATGCAGTCAGTTATGTTCCAAATAGCATACGACACTGGATACAAAAATAGAAATATACATTATCGATACACCTGTTTAAAAAATGGCCGGGAAGTGTTTGCATGGGTTGGCGATCTAATTATTGGTGCTTGATAATTAGTATTTTGTGAGGTACCTGCGAACGTTACAGGTTAGTACACGTTATTGTATGTTTTTTTAGAATATTGTTGTTGTTTGTATGGCTAAAATTTAGCAACAAGTACGTTAATAATGAAGATATTAAGCAAAATCTAAAATTATTAACATATGCACAAGAGTACGCAGTGCGTCTTTTTAGACTTTGCAGTGCGTACTCTTATAAGTAATAAAGCTCTAGTGAATATAGCATAGAAATCAACGTTTTTTTTTCAAATTAACAAATTTGAAATATGAGCCGTTACAAAAGAAAAAGTGAGCGGAAGCTAGTGTTCACCAAAGGCAATATGGAAGAGATTAGGCAAAAATTGCAGATGGTTTAAGTAAAAGAAGTATAGCCAGGGAAATAGGAATAAATAAAGCAACCCTAAGAAAACGGTTAAAAGCAGGAACGATCCCCAGATCGTTAAGACGATTTAAAACTGATATACCTTTAGATATGGAGGCTGATTTAGCCCAACAAGTAAGGGACCTGGATTTTAGATTTTATGGGATTACCAGGAAAGATTTGAAAATAGCGGCTAATAAGTTTGCTGAAGCTAACAAACTTCAGCACAGGTTCAGCAATATTAAAAAAATGGCAGGTGAATCGTGGGTAAAAGGGTTTTGTTAAAGACACAAAATAGTACTTCGCCAGCCAGAAAAATGTTTAATGGGTCGAATAATGGGTTTCAATAAAAGCCAGGTAGATCGGTTTTTTAAAAATTTTAAGACAAATTACCTACCAAATTCAATATACAATATGGACGAAACAGTATCCGCAGTACCTAATAAATTACCCAAGGTTTTATCCAGCAAGGCAAAAACTGGTCGGAAAAGAAGCTAGTGCAGATTGGGGACTCGTTACAGCGGTATGTTGTTTTAGCGTTACGTGGACATATATTCCTCCAGCTATGATATTTCCCAGAAAAAGGATGAAAGATGAGCTCTTTTTAAATGCACCTACTGGTACCTGCAAAATGATATCGGACTCTGGGTTTATAAACAAAGATTTATTTTGTCAGTGGTTGCGGCATTTTAAGAGCTATAGCAAACCTAGTGCCAAAAATCAAGTGCTGTTGATCCTCGACAACCATTCTTCTCACCGTAATCTAGATGCAACAAACTTCTGCAGGGATAACTATATTGATTTACTCTCCCTACCACCTCATGCAAGCCACAGGATGCAACCACTGGATGTTGGTTCTTTGGCCCATTAAAGTATGCTTACAGTAGAGAGTGTGATAAGTGCATGGTAAGTAACCTTGGAAAGGTAATAACGCAGATGCAAGTTGCCGGACTATTTAACCAAGCTTACACCAGCGTGGCCGATATTAGAAAATCAGAAAACTCATTCAGAGCTTCCGGAATATATCCCTATCATCCGGATCAGTTTAACGATGATGATTTTGCCCCCTCCTGTGTGACAGGCGCACCTTTTAATACTCCAAACACACCCACTAATACAACAGACGCATTCATAAATACGACAGACGCACCCAATTATACAGAGAATGGCCAGCTGAAGTTGTGGTGGAAATAGATGATCCCGAACCTTCCACGAGTATTCCGATACATGCAACACGTCCACCGTTGGATATTGCCAGCCTTGATAGTCTGTGAAGACGGGGTACTTATATTAAAAAATTCATCTACTTTTGAGGAAGAGGCTTTAAATCGGTCGATCCTAGCTTCAGAAATTTAACCTTTGCCGCAAATTAAAAAAAAAACCAAATCGCTCTAGATCAAGATCACAGAAATCCGAAATACTCTCTAGTACTCCATTCAAGGATGAACTTTAAGAGCTTGCCGGATTAAAGAAAGGAAAAGAAGAAAAAAAATTGAAGCAGCAAAGAGAAAACTAGTTGCTACTGGCTTAAAATCTCAGAAAACAAAAAAGGTAAAAAAAAAAATTAATAAAGGTGTCGAAAAGGAAGAACGTTGCCTAGGATGTGGAGAATTGTACTCAGAATCTTTTGAAGATGATGACTGGATTATGTGTTCTTGGTGTAATAGTTGGTGGCATGAATCTTGCACGCATCTGAAGACTTTCAAAAAATTTGAATATCTCCTTTTTGTCTTTCAATGTATAGCATAACATGTTTAAAACATGTTTGACTGTGATAACTTTATATTATAAAATTTTAAAAAATTACACTTCGCCTAAAACTGAGAAATTATTTTAGAGATTTCACTAAGTGCGTACTCTTATAAAGTCCAGTGCAACGATATATTAGAATGGTCACCCGTCAAAACACCAGCATTTTACTTGTCAAACAATGTAAATAGAAGGTGGATGACATTGTTTGGCAGGTGGAATGCTAGTGTTTTGACGGGTGACCATTCTAATATATCGTTGCACTGGACTTTACAACATTACCCTATCCCGTTTTCACTTTTTACCGTGGCGCCATTTAACAGCAATTCTTTTAAACCTGAATTAAGAAACCTAGAGCCGAGAAGCTACATTAAGTAATAGTCGTACAAGTAGCATAGTCTCTAAAACCATATGCGGAATTGAAAATTATACACGTAGAGCCGTTCTGTTTGCATTATAGAATTTACTGATAAATTATCAGTGTCCATTTACTTTGGTGTATCATGGGATGTCATATTATGTTTTCTTAATTCTCTTGCTTCCATTTTCTTCGCAAGTAAATATCTTTTTATACAAGAAATAAATAATAATGTTTTAACCCATGGTGGTAAAGTTATTTTCCGACTCATATATGACGGTGTTAAGCCCATTGGACCTTGGTCCATGGGCATGAGTCGGCCCGTGACCACACACGCGGCCACCGTGGGATGAAAACAACCAATATCGTGATTACCACCATGCAAGATTCGCAATGACGTCATTGTTTTGTCTTTTGCTTACCATTTATAGTAAACGTATTTCCTTTACAATTATTTGAGCGCTGAATGAAGTTTTGATAGAATTGATGAATCCTATCTTAGTTTATACATATTCGGCAACTGATACCACACTGACTGAATAATTTCGCATATCTTTTAATTCTTTCATTTAATTATCTTGATTGATCATATTTTATATCGTCAATTTCTCCTCTTTTTTTTCTGCTTTTTCAACAATTCTAACATAATTCATATTTGGGCGTGCTAAATATTCAATAAGCCTTGAATTTTAGGTTTACATACCTAAAATCATAAAAACCTTCATAACCTACTAACGAGAAGGTTTCCAGGAATAAATAATCATAATAGAACACAGTTTTACGACTAACCATGGAAAAATCATAAACTGGCCACATGAATGTGAATCACCATAAACAACTTAACGACCATAGCGACCTTGCTTCGGTATTTTTGCGTACGATTTTTGTTGTTGCGAAATTGGTACGGTCGCACGAAATATGAATAATTCTCTGGAAAATTGCGTGTTTCGATTGGACCGCGTCCAAACCTTCTCTATATATTCTTAGTTACGATCCTGCATTACGCAGGATATGCAAAAATATAAATAAATATGAGAACGCTACGAGAGAAGATGATATTGACTAACGATGCTTTTACTTCCATCAATATCAAGGCAAAGCGAGCTTTCAGTGTTAATAGCTCATTTTAGTTTTCTATTAGTTGAAGTTATTAGAGATAATAATAAATCAATATTTTCTACATACTCTTCAGACGAACGCCAATGGAATGAATTGGTGGCGGCGCGTGATCCTGACAAAGGCGTAAAATAACCAAAGCTTTAACTGGCATGGTAGTTTTTCGGACGCCGCTCAACTGGACTGAATAACAGTAAAGCAATATAATAGATATTACTTTTGATTGATTTTAAGTGTTTAACATTAAATTGGTTTATACAGAAACAATAGGAGTTAATAGAATCTTATAGGTTTTCACTATTTTTCAACCTTTTTTTCAAATGAGGACAATTTTCTGATATTTCATCTTTTAGCTCACATAATGATGACGCATAACTCTGCTCTGCGGTCATCTGTCTTTTTTCCAAATCCACTTTCCAAAATACAGAATTTATAAGTTTTCCAGCTGATTTAACACCTGCCTTAATGATGAATGAACACAATGCCTTAAGTTTCTCAATCATGAAATTACACTTCTAGCAATCCAATGCTTTTTCTTCCCTTTGTATTTCCTTGCATAATTAGTCTAAGTATCTCATACCGCTGTCCTCTAATTATATGTCCTAGATATTGTAACTTGCTTGCTTTGATGGTGTTAATTACCTCGTATCCTTTACCCATTTCTCTGAGTTTTTTCGTGTTTGTATTTCCATCCAAGTCCATGATATCCTAAGCATCGAATTTCGATTTTTTTTCGATTTTGAGCGACTATAGGTGGTGTGTCCAACATTCCAGTCTATAGTATATAAAAACACAAGGCACCTTTATGTTCTTACTCTTAATTCTATTGTGAGGTAACAAAATATTATTTTTAGTTTTATCAACGTATTTCTTGCTGTTTCTATTTAAGTTCTTATTTATATTATTTATGTCAAGTTCCAGGTACTTGTATTTTCGAAGTCTTTCTATTTGCCGATCATACAACATGTATTTTAGTATTTCATAGTTCTTGAAGGTCTTCCGCGGAGCTTGCCGTAATTAATAATCAGGAGAGCATTTTTTTCTATTTCAGAAAAACGTTTATTGCTTAAATATAAAACTGACATAAAAAATTGTAAATAGTCATAAACAAGAACAAGTACATGCAAAAACACAGTTAAGAACATTTTGTATTTATTAATAAAAAATAAATGAAAAATGCAGTTTTTTTCAAAGTACAACTAAAGTTTATCAAAAAATAACTTTTAACTAATAATAAGTAGGCAAAATTCTAATAAATGTATAAAAGATGCATATATTTATTATGTAGCCGCTTTCAAATATCTATCTCTGTATCATCACATGGATCGTCATGTTCTTCAACAGACTCTTCAAAAATATCATTGTTATCAATAAAACCACCAAGGACATCCACATAAAACAGTTTTGCTTCATCTGAGAACTCAACACCTCCCAGCAGCTTTCTCACATAATTTTTCTTCAGATCGCTAACACGACTCATTGTTGGTAGTTCAGCGGATGTTCCTATGACGTTTGCACCTTTAACATTTCTTTTGAAGACATCGACTTGTACGTCACTACCGTAATAGGTAGTACGTATTTTACAAAATACTTAATAATTTATTTTTTCATTTATCGAACCTCTGAAATTTTAAAAGGAAATTTTAAAAGTTTTTTCTTTAAGATCTTTTGTGAAAAAGACTTAATAATCAAAAATTTTCCAATGCTGGCCTAAAATATTAACGTTTCCATGTTTCTTTAGGATCTTATAGTACTCTCGTGGTACTATGATTTCTTTCTTTCTACGATATTCTTTTTGATTTTGCAAAAATTTAATAGGAACCAAAAGCATGCTGTTTTTGTTTTGAGAACTGCATGAATCGCAAAATAGATCCAATTTTAACCCGCTTTTGCCTTCTTCAGCAATTTTTTCCTCTAGTTGAAGAAGGTACTGCAGCAGTCCAGAAGATATCTCATTGCAACCACGTCCTGACTGAGTTTCTATCCAAACAAAGAAGCTGATGTCCTCATGAGTTTTTTTTTGACATTATTGATGTAAGATGCTTAAATTGTTTAGCCAAATTTGTCGTAAGATTTGTGCTCTTATTTTGTAGAGTCGATACCTTGTGCGTATATCATTTTTTTGCTCCAATATCTTAGTTTTTTTTATTTTCGCCAAAAATTCTTTGCAAATAAAGCATGTGTCAGAATGTGGATTTCCAAAACAGAGTTTAAAGTTTTTATAAAAGATTTTCAATTAAAATTTATGCGAGCAAATGCATTTAACATTTTTTTGAATATTTAGTTCCAGAGGCTCCTTTTAGATTTGGCGCGAGAAAAATGACTTTCTTGCATTTTTGGCTACTTTCGTGCTCTTTAATTGCATTAGTAATATCTTTATCAATTTGTTCTTGTTTGCATCCTCCCTGTTTTTCAACTAACAACTCTCCCGATAAAAACTTCTTTGAAATACCAGTCAATCGATCCTTACTGGCTCCTAAAATGTGCTTAGCATTTATGTCTAATAAAAAATAGTTTAAATCTTAAAAACATACTAGTAACTTTTCAAAAAGTGCGTGCGCAAACGGAAATGATTCCGTTAGAAGTTTTAACATAATATTTGGCAGAAACATTTCTATTTCGTTTCTTGTTAGAATCATCGTCTGGGAACACAAAGATCCATAAACTTTCATATTACTTGATCCTGTTCAATCTTTTTTAAGTTACGTGAGCATCAGTTCTTTAAAAGTTAAAACATTTTTATTACATAATATGTTATTAGTAAAGTTCAAAATAGTATTACCCAATATATCATATCTACTTAATTCTTCCACTTAACCTCGCCTTGCTTTAACGGTTGCTTTTCGGCCCTTTTTCAGAGGTACGTTGTTTTCTTCCTCCCTTAACTTAACATACGTTTTTGCTATATTCATCGTCATCCATTGTGTAATTCCACGTGGTTAAAAAAAGTTATTAAGCGCAACTTTACTCTACATCAGTCGAAATTAAACTAAACATATTATTACGGACAGATTGAAACAAGAAAAATCAACGCGGCGTATGACCAATGAAATCAAGTCTTGTTTTATTTCAATACTTTCGCTAAATGATGAATGATGGCTATATCCATTGAAGAGTAGGGCTACTTTAACAAATCCCTGTCCCACTACTCTCCTTATTTTTCGTGTCCTACCTTTTCCAAAGTCAACAGATATGCATATCCATGTTCATGCCTAGACACCTTTATGCTAGTAGCTATTTGGTACAAACAACGCCTCTCTAGTAACTAGTCCGTTTTTGAATCCAAACTGACTATCATATATTCCTTCTTTTAGTTTTTTATTAATGCTTACATGTATTACTTTAAAAAAAAACCTTAGTGCGTCTTAAGCATTTATGGTGTTTGGCATAGCGCAGAAGCTGGACAGTAACCATTGTTCCGGTATTTATCCTATTTTGTACCTACTTCGTTAAATAAATCTAGTAATTTACCCAAGGTATCTTGTTCATGCATTTGAATGTTTCAACTGGGGTCTGATCTAGGCCTACTACTTTCCCATTGTTGGTGTTTATTAGAGCCCTTTTTAATTATGCTTTCAATATTTGGAACAACTTGCTTTCTTCCATTTTAGTTTCCATTCGTTCTGTTCTATTTACTTCAAACCACTAATTAGCTTTGTTCGCGGGTTCAAATCCGAAACGATTCAGGGACTATTCGCATGCGCAATATAAACACGATATACATGTTTCTAAAAGCAATGCATATTTTGAGGAAATTGTAACACAGTTTAGTGATGTGTTAAAGTAAATTTTTTAAATGTTTTTATTTTTATCATAAAATAAAAAAATTAAACTTAAAAAATCTTACTTAAAAGACTTTATACATAATAAATAATATATGTGTACAATTATACATAAAGTAATCTTACTTAAATTTATACTAATAAGTACAAAAAAATTGTCATTATTTCTTAGTCAGAATCAGGTTCAATGTTTTCTTCTTCCGAATCGTCTAACTTATCAGAGCTAGCATCACTTTCATGATCTTTTTATCATTCATTCATCTTTTGTTGTCTTTAAGCTAATTTACTATTACACCTTTTGTCGAGGATTTTGTGGACACTAGTTGCTAACACAGAGAGATAAGGGGCGTGGTCCATAATAACAACAGTCTGTTCTGGAATATTTGACAACAGTTTTTCTTCTATCCATTTCGTAAAATTTGTTTCGATCATTTAGCCGTGATAATCCCCCTTAGATAGTCCAGCTTTAAAAATTAGAGAGATATTCCATTAAAATTTTGCTTCGGTTTTAACATCTTCTCCAATAAAATCCACTATTTTTTAATGGATTTTATGGATTTTTTTAGTGAGTCTTTTTCATATGGAAATTTAATTTCCTCCATAATTTTAGCCAGCATCTTTCCTAAAGTTGGTATTACTTTATATTCTGTATAATATTCATCAATAATTCTTATTACGCTAAAATCAGTACTGATAATCTCTCACGTGTTTTTCCTGGAGTCGATAAAGGCTCTGTAGGGTCAAACTCACGTCGATGTTGGTCTTCTTTTCTAATTTTAATTAAAGTAGATCGCCCTACTCCACAATACTGCCCTGCTAAGGCAGGTTGTCCTGCAAAAAAGGGTTTTTAAGGTTAAGACGGTTTTGCACGTAAATCGCAATAATTTTTCGGCCTACTAAACGAGAAAATCCTATGTGTATTTGAAATACCCGAAATAGTACTACTCATTTTGGCCTAAGTGCAAAAACTGCAAGGATTCCCAAAACGAATTGTCTTAAGTGGGTTTTACTACGTGAGAAAGTCCTATCTGTACATATAGGACATATTTCTTTAGCAAAATAACTGATATCTTAAGGTTCAATGTCCTAACTGCTTCACATAGGACAAATTTGCCTAGCATGACAATTATTTTTACGGTTGACGGACTTCCCGCCAAAATGATTGTACATAACCTTAAATTAACAATTGAATATTGAATATGAAAGGCAAAAAAATATTAATGAGCAATTCTGGCAAATCTCAAAAAATAAGCAAAACTTGTTTATTAGCGGCTGCATTAAAAAATCAATAGAAAAGAGGCATTTAGCTAAATATAATGATTTAAAAAGAACTTACACATATACCTATTTAAAAAAAAATAATTATGGTGAAGTGATAAATGTGTGCAAGGTATTTCTATTAAAAACTCTTGGTTTTTCAGAAACAAATGACAGAATTTCAAAAAAAGGAAGAAGCGTTAATTCTTTTAAGTTAAAACCTGATGCTGATAAAAGAGGGCACTCTGCTTCCAATAAAGTTCATAGAGTCACAATAGTTAAACATATTAATTCGTTTTGACCGACTATATCTCACTATCGCAGGGAGCATGCACCAAACCGTAAATACTTACCTAAAGTGACATTTCAATCAAACACATGTATGAAGATTATAAGCATAAATAAGATGCCAACTTTTCTTATGAACTTTATAGAAAAGAAGTTGCTGAAATGAACATTTCATTTGCAAACCTTGGTAACGAGGAATGCTGAAGTTGTGAAAAATTTCGGTTCCAAGAGTTAGTATCTCACCCTGAAAGTGATTTCGATGGATGTGAAACCTGCACAAAGTATAAGTCGTATGGCATGAGGGCATTGCAGGACGGTCAATGCATGAGATTATTTCTACCTTTTATGCTTTTCTTTTGGCCAATAGATATTTTAAAAAAATTGTGATTTGCTTGGATAATTGTTCCAGACAAAATAAAAATTGGTCGCTATTATCATTTTTCATATATGTTATTAATTCTAAGGAACTTGCTTTGGAAGCACTAGAGTTAAAATAGTTCGAACCCGGTCACACGTTCATGTCAGCAGACTCATTTCATCACCAAGTTGAATTGTCCCTTAAGAAAAAGAAAAAAGTTTATAATTTTACTGATTTTAGAGACTTAGTTCAAAATGCCAATTCAAGGAAAGTTATTGTCTTGGAAATGACTGTAAATATTTTTTTTACTTTTACTAATTATACTTCAAAGCAAAAGCTACAGAAACTTAATGGCCGCGTTTATTTAAAAAATATAATTCAAACAAATTTTAAAAGAAATTATTTTATATTATAAAAAAAAAATTCTGATGAACCTAAGCAGTTAGAAAATATATAATTGGCTAAGTTTTGCAAATATGAGCTAACTACGCCAAAAGAAAGAAATGCTCCTAAGGGAATTAATTTAATTAGAAAAAACAATTTAATTTGTTTATAATATTTGTTTTTCACTTGCGATATTTGAGCTTCTGATTTTGTATTTTTCTGTACTTTAAATTGTCGTAACTACAAATATTTTGGAGAATAAAGAGAGTTAATAAACCTAACCCTAAAGTGACGTATAGTGTTATTTTTTTACCATATATTTCAGAAAAAAAAATATTTGAATTAAATAAGGAAAAAAAGTGCACACAAATACATTAAAATGAGAGATTTTTCAAATTACTGCTATTTAGCAGTTAGGACAACTTGCCTAAGCAGGGCAGAATACATAGATGCTTGTTATGATTTATTTTTTAAGGGTAGCTTAAAAGCATTATTGGCACTTTCCTCATTACCAATTATTCTTATTACATTTGCAATAACCTCACGGGTCTGACCTTTTAAAACATTATTTTTTAAATATTTCATATTACTGATTAAGAAACCACGATACTACACAAAAACTAATATAAACGCCAAGGAACAAAATTAACGCGATATCACAACATTATCAATAAATGAAAAATGAAACAGATACTTGCACACTTTCAAAAAAATATGGGCGGTTCTAAAATAGTAGGTGTATACCTATGTAGGTAAAAGGCTCAAAGTAAATCAGGACTCTCATCGCGTCTTGATTGGGAAGGAACTATCGTCGCAGACGGTCTGTGCCATAGACCTCCTTCATGCGATAGCAACTGGGCAGCAGGCGACCCTGATCTGGTTGTTTCCGACAATACCACAGTCCCAGCCTACATTTGAAAATGAATCGTTGGAACAGGACAAAACAATCCCGAGGTAAAATACCCTCCCACTCGGATCTGCGGGGGAGGGTGCCTGATCGAACGAATTATCAGAAAGACTACCACAAACGTAAAACCAAAAACTTATCCTTAGCTACCTGGAACATCCGCACCTTGCACGACTCGGACACTGCAACTCATGCACAACGAAGGACGGCAGTTATAGCAGATTAACTAAACCGCCTTAATGTGGACATAGCCGCCCTTTCTGAGACCCATCTACTCGGTGAAGGTTCTTTAACCGAACAGAACTATACCTTTTTCTAGAGAGGTTATCCAGAGGATGGTAGAAGGCTGCACGGAGTAGGCTTCGCGATAAAGAACGATATAGTCAAATCACTCCAACAACTACCTTATAGCATATCCGAAAGACTTATGCTGCTCAAATACCAAGTGGCTAATGGTAATTATGTTACCATTATATCGGCTTATGCACCAACACTGGACGCAGACCTTGAAATAAAGGAAGTATTTTATGAAGAACTCAACAACATCCTAGATAGAATACCAAGGAAAGATCCAAGGAAAGATGTTATTCTCTTGGGAGATTTCAATGCCAGGGTTGGTAAAGCAGCTGATATATGGCCAAAGGTTATCGGTGCTCACGGAATCGGAAAAGCAAATTCAAACGGAGAGTTGCTATTGGAACTGTGCACAGAACATGACTTAGCCATAACAAATACCTTCTTTCAAATGGATGATAAATTGAAAGGTACTTGGTGTCACCCTCGATCGGGACACTGGCATATGCTGGACTACATAATAGTACGCCAGAAAAATCTGAACGAAGTGCAAGTTACTAAAGCCAGAGTTGACGTAGAATGCTGGACGGACCATCGCCTGGTCCTGGCTAACTTAAAAATCAACTTAAAACCAAGGTATAGGGGTGGCAACAGTAAGAAAGTCAACAAAAAGCTTTGCCTAGAAAAACTCAAGGATACAGCAGCAGCTTCGCATTTTTGTAGCGAAATTAGGGAAAATCTTCATGCCGATAATTTCCCACAAGATCTAGAGGAACACTGGGCTTTAGTTAAGCAAAATCTAATGGACATTAGCAGCTCAATTCTGGGCCATGCCGCACAATCATCAGCCAGACTGGTTCAAAGAGAATGAACTCCTGATAAAACGTCTATTGGAACGTAAGTACGTAGCTCAGGAAAACGCTCTTAGCAATCCTCAGAACATAGCTGCGCAAACGAAGCTTAGAGATACTAAAAACGAACTCAGAAAGGAAACGTGAATGCTAAAGAACAACTGGTGGGCAACCAAGGCGCGCGAAATACAGCAGTTCGCAGATGACCGAGACTACTAAAAGTTTTTTCAAGCTCTAAAAGAAGTGTACGGTCCTTCCCGCCGAAATATATGCCCAGTAAAAGACATGCACGGTAATACTCTTAAGGACATAAAAGATATCATGCTAAGATGGAGGGAACACTATTGCGCAGTACTTAATCAATCAAACGAAGTTGACCTCAAAGTGATAGATATGATTCCACAATATGAAACGGCACACGAACTGGATGGTCCAATATCTGTGGAAGAAATTCGATCAGCTATCAAAAAATTAAAAAATAATAAAGCTGCGGGGCCCGAAGGCTTACCAGCTCAGATCTACAAGGCGGCCGGTAACGATATTATTGTAATGTTGAAATCTATCTTAGACAAAATCTGGCTCAGCGAAAAAACCCCGCAAGACTTTAAAAACGCCAATATCCGTTCTCCACTGAGACGGGAGTTAGGCAGGGCTGCGTCCTAGCTCCTATTTTGTTCAATGTTTTCCTTGCGGCGCTATCGATCATTGTTGACAGAAATCTAACTGCTAGAGGGATTGGAATCAGATATAGATATGATGGAGGGCTTTTTAATTTAAAACGATTAGAGCTAGAACAAGAGCGCGTTTTGTCACGGATCTTCAATATGCAGATGACTGTGCGCTGATTGCGTACACTGCAGAAACTCTTCAGGAAATTCTTGCTTCTTATGCCTGGGCATACCAAGCCTTAGGTCTAAAACTAAACACGTCAAAAACCAAGCTTCTTATAACTCCTGCATCAGATAATCTTCAGCTCATACAAGTCAATGGCGAGACTTTGGAGCAAGTTACAGAATGGACGAACGGCGCTTACCAAAATCTCTTTTGTATAGAGAACTAACAGAAGGTGCAAGGAGCAAACGCTTCAAAGATGTCGTCCACGATGATTTAAAGCTATTATGAATTGAAAACAACTGGGAAGAGATAGTCAACAATCATGCCCAATGGAGAAGAGCGACGTCCGTTGCTCCTCAACCGACTAGAAGAACCCAAAGACCTCTGCAGGAATTTCGTGTGATGTTTGTGGCCGGATTTGCAAATCTCGCATAGGATTGTTTAGCCATAGTAAAACTCACCAAAGACTGTAGCTTTATCTTTAGTTTAGATTTGTGTTTTATAATGTAATTATTTTTTTTATTTTTTTCTCGGTAATCGAGCTCGGCAACATATATATATATAAGTAAAAGGCTACATCGGCAGGTTCTAATAAAGAAAGTGAATTATAACCCTGTCCTCAACTCATTTACCAATATGAATATACAGGGTGTTTGGCAGGTGAGTAGCCAAACGGAAATGTTGAATAGGTGAGGCTACTGGCTATTTAAAACGCATAGTATTTTTTTGTTTTTCCTCAAATTTAAGGAGTGTTTTTCTTTTTCTATTAGATTTTCCCCGTTTTTTTACTTTATTTTCTTGAAAGCAACCTAATTGAGCAGGTACAAACTTATGTCTCTTTCTAACACTGCTAAATCTGTTGCGCTATCTCTTTTACTGTTCTAAAACAGCTAAACCTATTGTGCCCTTTCATTTCCGTGACCCTTTTCTTTACAGGTTGATTAAAAAAAAACATATTTTTTACTTCAAATCGTTTATTTATAAGCCTTGCTCAAATTGATGGCCATTATTTCTAATACACGCGTAACATCACTTTCTTATTTCTCTTATGATATAACGGTAATGTTAGTTCCCGTCTCATTATTACAAAAGCGTCATCAATTGTTGCCTTGTATTTATAGATTCGAAATACACAAGTTCTTCTCCACGGCCCCAGACGTAAAAATCAAGCGGCGTCAAGTCCGGTGATCTTGCAGGCTATGGGATAGGGCCATCTCTGCCAATCCAAGTATTGGGAAAAGCATTGTCTAGGTGCTCCCGGATCGCCAATCTCCAGTGCGTTGGGCACCCATCGTGTCATTTGTTCTTCATTGAGAAAATTTGGAACCCCATTCAAGAGTTCGGGCAGATCATTTAATAAAAAATCTAGATAATTATCCCCATTCAAATTATCCGGTAAATAATGTGGACCAATAAGGGTATTACGAATTAAGCCTGCCCATACATTTACTGAGAATTACCATTGAAGCATTCAAAGGACACGACTTTCTTTATTTTTGGTTTTTCTTCTTATGAAAGTTGGTAATTCCCTCCCTTGAAAATTTGGATTCATGTGTCCACAGTTTGTTTTTCAAGAAATCGCGGTTATCCACGTCCATATGTAGCAGGAGGCGGCAAAACTGAATACGTCTTTGGTAGTCGTGTTCTTCAAGATCTTGCACGGGAGTGTAATGAAAGAAATGCTTTCCGTTGGCATGAAGAACAGACCAGACCTTCCATACACTTAGGTTTAGATTGGCAGCTACAGTCCGGATGCTCGTTGTGGGCTTTTCGTCAAAAGTTTCCAGAATTCGTTCGTCATCAGCAACATTACGTTGTCTGCGAACTCCAGGTTCACGGCGATTTAGACTACCAGTTTCTCTTAAGCTTCTATTGATTTAAGAAAGTTTCTTACTCCACTATTAGTTTCTCTTCACATATTTTTTTCAGTTATTACCTAATTCTGAATGAGACAACATCAGTCTTTAAAATAAAATTAATTGTGCACCATTTTGGCTAAAAATTAAAAAAAAATTGAAGGTTAAAGTAAAAAAACGGAGAAAGATCTAATAAAAAAAGAAAAAATATATTACTCCTTAAATTTGAGGAAAAACAAAAAAATACTATGCGTTTTAAATAGCCAGTAACCTCACCTATTTACCATTTCCGTTTGGCTACTCACCTTCCAAACACCCTGTATATCATAAATAATTAGATTAAAACATTTACCTAATGTTATCAGATTAGCCCTTTAAGATATAACTAAAAGAGGTAAAAAGGATACAAAAAGGATTAACGGTAGGTGCAGGTCATAAATTAATAATTATTTTATAAATATATAGGCACTAACTTTCCCTTTCCTTGATAATATAACTATTATAATAGACTAATAAATTGATAATTAAACTAATATAACACATGCATCTACAAATACCATAATTTATGGGTAATTCCCAGTGGGACGCCAGTGGGACTAATTTTTTTCTTTTAACATATTTAAAATGTGACGGCTCCCGCGATATACTCATAAAAGTTCATTGTTAAAAGTTAAAAAAATACACTGTTGTCAGTCCTATTTTTCTATATGCATAACATAGCTAAAATTGGCAACTCGATTAAACCCAACTATTGCATTCTAAACATTCTTTTGCCGGCTACAGACTCAATAGATGAATAGTATATAGTTCATCAAGCCTTTTTCTTTTACAAACAAACGTTACCAATGTCCAGTTGACCATCACCCGTATCTTCTAGATAGTTATCAAGTTATAGGATGGCAGGCAGGCAGCATCCTCTCCGCAGTATGCGAGACGAAGGAGCCCCCTGCGGGGCCCCTTCGCGTCGCTGGACCGTGTCCATCAGATCAAAGGGGGGACCGGGACCTTTATCGGGTGCCCCCCTGTGTCCCTCTGGCCCCCTTTTCGTGTCCCCTTATACACGGTTTTATCGAAACGGGCATCAAATTATGTGTAGTATAAGGTACCGACGCGCGTGAAGCGAGAGGCTTCTTTGTTTCGAGAAAAATGGCCTTTGTATGGTCGATTTGGTCCAAAGGCGACTGAAGGAGGTTTTAAAGAGAACTAAAAAAAAAACGTTTAATTATTTTTAAGAGAATCTTTGCTTCATTTAAGTAAGTTGGGTGGTCAAATTTTTTATAAGATTTAAACTTGAATTAAAAAATTAATTAAGAACTACTTAATTCAGTAAGGCAAAACAGGTATTGCATGAAGGAAAATTATTGCCAGTAGTTAAATAAAAAGATTAAAGTTAATTTTAGGAAATGGAAATTCAATAAATAAATATCCAGAGATGAATTTAATGAGTGAAATATGTTGCTTTCCTTTCCTCTTAGTTTAAAAGCTCAACTCCACATTTCCAACGTCAAAATAACTAAAATTTTAAAGCCTCTAATTAAAAGAATGCAGATACTAGTTCAACAGTTAAAGCAGTACAAAGGTAATCTACAAGTTATTGTGATGATTGTTGCATTCATAATTTATAAGAAAAAACAAAGAAGCATAAAAAATGGCATTTTGTGTTTGCAGACTGTGTTTACCAATGGATATGAATATGTAATATCCCCTCTACACATTTCTTCATTTTTTTTACATAATTTTAATTTTAATTCCAATTACGTCAATTAAAGATTCGAATATTGAGGTGGGAGAAAATGAGAATAAATAAATTGTCTAATACATGGATCGACCTTAAAGTCCAGATTCAGGAAAGATAAGAGTTTCATAGAAAAAAAAAACATTAGTCTATTCAGTTTGCTGAAACCTAGCATGTGATCAAGCTTCGTCAACTTGGTGAATTGAACGACATGTGAAGAAAAAAAAACTGAAGCAGTTTCTTCATACAGATCTAAAGCACATATATATATATTTATTCAAATATGCTCTCATCCTCTGATATGTAGGTAATGCAACTTTCAAATTGACTTTTCATATTCAACGTTACAAAACATAATATTCCATGGAATAATTTAACATTAGTAAAGTGTGGGGAATCAGGAAAATATAATCGACATTCTAAGCTATATTAATTTTTTTTAAAAGAAATAGTATGTGCAAAAAGGCCACTTACCAGACACAAGCCCATACATGTCCAGCTTATCTGACACAGATTTCCAGTTTTAGATTTTGCCCTAAAGTAAATAAACGGATTGGCAAAAACTTCAGCTTTAAGTCGTCAATGAGTAACAATACGATGGCTACAAGTAGTTAGACAAAACCGTCTTGTTTCCAAAGGTATAGATTAATTTAGGGTTTTTAGTTGGTGTTTTCAAAATTTTCGTTCAATTAAAGATTTTGTTGATATATTTGTATTCTTCGTGGTCCTTTCAATTGCAAAGTTTTACAGTAGTAAGAAGCTTATTAAAATCAAGACAAATAATGAGCATATTTAATATTGAATCCATAAGTCTTTCAGGAATAAGCTCTTACCAGTACCTTATTCCAAAATATGCAAGAGTTTAGTTCCATTCGTTTTCAACTGTCTGAATTAGATATATTTTAAATTTTTAAGATTTAACATCTGAAATAGGCCAGATTTTCTCTTGGTTGTGATCGAAATTTTAGAATATGAATATAGGGTAAGATGGTAAACAAAATACGGCATAACATGAAATCTTCTTAACTGATCTGTGTAATCATGAATGACCTGGAATTCAAGACGGTCTAATATCATAACCATTGTTGTTAGTCATGGCAATTAATCTTTTAGTTGTAAGAACCCAATATTCGAAATTTGCTGTACAAGGGAACCACTGAGCTGTAATTTCTTCTGAAAATATTAGCGCTTTCTTACTTTGTTAACTGATAGCGGTTTGTACAGCATTATAGGTAGCAATTATGTCGGCCTTATAGATATTAAGATTATCTGGCAATCGTGACGAAAATTTATAGTTCAAGAAGAGGATAGATGTACCAAATTCCACCCTGTTACCCATTTTTAAAGCATTTGAATAAATAAATATATAACGGGTTCATAAGTTGTTGGATTCATCCATGAATTTATTTCCTGTTGTGATAAATTCCTTTTGTAAGTTACATTTTATAATTTTTAAAGACCCACTTAGAATGTTTAAAGCGATTTCGTAACACGAACATTTTGCACCTCTACAGAGTATAGTTATGTATGGTCTATAGCTTTGAAATGTAGTCACTAAATATGAAGTTTTATTGTTATTCCAAAATTCAGGTCTATGGATTATTTTCGATCAAATATTATTTATGATTTGGATAACAAACTAATTTGTTATTAATAAAAATTTGTAAAAATATCAATCCGAAACCTAAATGAGATTGTAGACTTTGTCTAGCTAAGGAAAGGTACAGCACGTGTTGTTCGGCTCGGTTGCGCAGTAAATTTGTTTACGCCGCTGCCAAAGCAACGATATCGATCGCCCCGATTTGCATATAAACAGTGCCGTTGCGTTAATTCTTATATTTGTGTTCTGTGCCTTTTAGTGTTTATGGCTTTTTAGAGTGAATAATTTTTATATTATTTTTTCATAGTTATTTTTGTTTGTGATTATGGCTCCAAAAAGGATTGGTGTGAAAAAATAAATACTTTTTTACTCTTTTCTTAAAATAAATACTAAATACTGTTACCTGGAAGGCGATATGTTAGATAAAAGAGTATTATGGTTCAAATAATATTCAATTAAAAAATAGCTATATCCTTTAGTCAGGTCATTTTTTGAAAACAGGTAGACGAATTATCTTTTATAACTTTTAAGAATTATTTATAATATTTTTTTCACAGGTGCTTTGGCCGACCCAATTTATTATTATTTACCATCATGTGCGATGCATAATTTAGAACTTATCCGAATTATGGAGTTACGTGTATTTAAATAATAATATCGTATAAAAAAATTATATTTTTGAGAAGTCTTTTCTGATGCTCTTATTTTCGAAGTCTATTTTTGGGTTTCTATATCCTAATCCTGATAATAAGATAATCATAATTTTGTTAATTGAGAGGCAGCCAACAAGCTGTTTTAAATTTTAGTTAGGAAAATTTAAATGTTAATTTGTCTCATATTCCAGACTAAGCAGCGCACCTAACGAATGTAAACAAAACACAATACACTATTATTTAAAATAATATAAATTAAGTTTTCTAAAATTAAAATTAAAAAAAGGCGCGCTACTGTCGCTAATCGCCCGTTATTAGGGGACAAAACTTGGCGCAGCCTTGAAACAGGTGGTGTACCTTTCCTTAGCTAGACAAACTCTACCAAAGCAAAAAAGGCAGCCAAAAGGGTGTTTGGATCTGCACTCTACCATATCCTACAAAATGCTTTTAGGACGGTCAATGACTTTTTAGCTTTATTTCTAAGGTTAATAATTTGTATGGAAGGGAAGGTAACACTTTTTTTTCCCTTTAGTGAACCACATTGCTTAACACTTATTAATTGATAAGGATAGGTTGTGTTCGCGGAGATATAAATCTATGTGTTCAATGGCATAACCATTACAAAATGCACCCGCAGGTTTAAGTCAACAATATTTTTATATAAATATTAAATAGTACGGTACTCAAGGGTGGAGCCTTGTTGCAGACCCGTAGTTGTCAACACTGGACCCAAGAATGATCCATTATTTCTCCTACAATACAGTAGTCGGTTCACATTATTATATGCAGCTTTGATATCTAAAAAGACTGTTATAGCTGATTCAGAGGATAGAAATGCATCATTAATATATGATATGATAAATACGACATTGTCATCTCGTATTCTAGTCGCCAATCCAGATGATTTTTGAGCATAATTTCTAAAACTTTGGTACCATATAATGACACAATAATGTTTATAATTGTCAGGGTCCATTGGATCCTTATTTGGTCTCAAAATATTAACAACATTGAATTCTTTTTAAGATGTCGGTATTTCATCTCCAATTAGGATTTTTTTGTAGATATTTAAAAGACTTTGTTTAGCTTTAAATATCGACATAATTTCAACAATTATTTAGAAAAAAAATTACTTAAGTCCACTGTAATTAAAAGACGGATTTCTAGACATAGCTAAATATTATTTTTAATTTTTAAGTGAAGAAACACGCTCTGAGTTTTTTTGTAATTTAAATAAAATACTCTGTATAATACTTATCAGAAAATCTTGGTTTTTGAATTTTAGCTTTAACCTTTTTAGCGCTCATTCTTTTTTGAATTCTGATACCTTCTATAAAAAGCAACACCTCTACCGTGTATGCAACACCAACAACCATCACCACTCATATCCTACAGCCTATGGATCAGTAGGTGATTTCTAATTTTAAGAAGCTGTATACCAAGCCCTGCTGCTTTTTGGTGCTGCTTTAAAATGATGGAGAACATAAACCTTACCCTTGGAGAGTTCTGGTAGGCCCACTTTAAGATCATGATATACCTAAGAATTATTGATTAGGCCTGGCTGGGTGACCTTAATCTCTGCATAGAAGAAGGTGTGACCTGAGTCTGTAGGTGATAGGGGCTTTAAAAGTTTGGAATTAAAAATATCAG
Source organism: Anthonomus grandis grandis (assembly GCF_022605725.1). Classification (NCBI taxonomy): domain Eukaryota; kingdom Metazoa; phylum Arthropoda; class Insecta; order Coleoptera; family Curculionidae; genus Anthonomus; species Anthonomus grandis. The sequence continues at coordinate 9,951,376 of NC_065562.1, forward strand.
TGGTAGAAGAGATTGTTTTTTTGGAAAAATCCAGATATAGATGATATTTGCTAGTTATGGATACATTTCTGTTTATATTTTTGTTTAAAATGGGGTGGAGTAATAAAACTGTATAATAATTTTTGGATTTCTATTAACAAGAATCATTTATATAGAATAAAATAATAAAACAGGATAAGTGCAGGTATAATAGTGTGACAAACTATTCAGTTCTTAGAGGAAATTTAATGAAAATTTTTAATAGCATAGTTATTTATTTTTTTTTATGGTAAACACAAGCACAAGAGGAAAGTCCTATGTCACTCTTGGAGTGGTGCTTGCGCGAAGATATTTGTGGGCATTTATCTTGAATCGCTGTAGGTTGTATGCGTCGGGAAATAGGTGGAAGCCCGTTCCACAAAGAAGATGTTCTCCAGATGAATGAGTCTCGATACCCTTGGGGTAGGCAGGTGGACTCGATGTTGATGAGCCGCAACTGCTAGACGCGTCCTTCTTGCCGGAACAGCCCTGGGTGGGATCAGGCCTGCCAGCTCAGAGAAGCACTTACCGTGATAATAACGGTAGAATAAACAGAGCTCAGCAACCTTTCTCCTGTGCTCCAGACTATCCAGACTCTTTGTCAGTTCTGGTTTGTCGATAAGACGAATAGCTCTCTTCTGTATAGAATCCAGAAGGTTTAAACTATGCTTGGGTGCAGAGCTCCAGACATGCGAGCAATACTCGAGGGAAGGGCGTATGTGAGCCTTATAAAGAGTCAGCAGCTGTTCTGGTGTATACAGTTTTTTCGTTTTGAAAAGGTTAGTCTTCATCGTAAATACTGCAGCCTGCGTTTTTTTAGCGTTAAAATTGACCAAATTGTTATCGCCCCACTCCAAGATTATTCTAATATCGTTGTTGGTTGAAGCTAATTGTTGCTGTTTAAGATTCTGAGAACTTGCGGCTGTCGTTTGTTTGGCGGACTTAAATGTGGAAATAAGTGTGCTATCGTCCGCAAAGCTGTAGATTGGATTGACAGTGGTTCCTAGCAAATCGTTTATATATATCAAAAAAAGGGTGGGGGATAGAATGCATCCTTGAGGGACTCCAGAGTTAATGATAAATTTGTCAGAGAGGTATCCATCGACGGCTACTTGGATTGTTCGTTGTTCAAGAAAACTTTTGATCCAATTCAATAATGAGTTTTGTATGCCGATTGAGGAGAGCTTGGTTAGTAGTCCCTCATGCCACACTCTGTCAAATGCCTTGGAAATGTCAAGAGCGACTGAGCGAGACTCGCCGTGCTTCTCGATGGCCTCCGTCCACAAGTGTGTGACGTAGGCCAGAAGATCGCCGGTGGATCTAAGCTTTTGGAAACCGTATTGATGATCGCTGATTAGTCCAGATGATTCCAGATATCTTAACAGTTGTTGGTTGACTGCTTTCTCAATAATCTTCGATATTACTGGAACTAGTTTAATCGGGCGGTAATTGGAGGGCATCGTCTTCTTACCCTTTTTGGGTACAGCTTGCACTCGAGCAGTTTTCCAGCTGGTTGGAAATTGGCCCTGCTTATATGATGCCGTGAACAGTCTACATAAGGGAGGAGTCAATTCGTCTGCACAACGTTTAAGTATTAGGGCTGGAATTCCATCGGGTCCAGAAGCTTTGTTGGTGTCTACGCTTTTAAGAATTTTATTTATAATTCGTTGGGGAAACGAAATTTCTCCCATCGATGAATTTACCCTTGGCAAATATGGCGGGTATTGCTAGGTATTTAAGATTGCAAATAAATTAAGAAAAAAGAAATTGAAAACAACATGCAAATTATGTAATAATATTCATTCTTTGAATAGAGATAAAAGAATTCTCATCAATTTATCTCTTCAATATCAAGATAAACTAAATTGCAATTATATGCCCTGACAGGAAAGGTTTGATAGTAAATGAATCTTAAAAACCGTCATTTCTTTTATGTAAGTTTTGGGATATAAATAAGTGTTTTTATTTTTTGTGAATTTTACGTACTGCTTAAGTTACCTACCTTTCTCTACTTCAGTTAATTGATAACATTCACCACCTTCCTCTTTTTGTCCTAATAGACTTATTTCTCAATAACATTAAATAAGCACCAGGATAACTATAAAAGCAACAGAATCAGTCGTCAATATTTCACTATATTTATTTTTACCAATCGTATATTAATATTATTCGTATACACTATTTTTATACCAAGTTATATTTAGCATTTACGCCGTATGTGCTCGCCATATAAACAAATAACTACCCACTTGCTCGTCGAATGCCAAATAATCGCTATTTGCCGAATACCGCATGTTTGTGCCCGTCATTATATTGACCGGCATAGTAGAAACATTATTGAAATGGCAAATGATATGTACAAGGGCTATGCTACAATAAAATAACTACTTTCAGTAGTAGGATTATATTAAAATTATACTTAAAAGGGCATAGAAATACATAAATATGTCACTTTCTTTTTAAGTATTTTTTTTTTACCAACTTATAGAAAAATGTTTGCTGAATGCTTATAACTACTATAAAATATGATGTGAAGTCTACTATGCTTTAAACCGTCTAGATGTGCCAATATTTAATTTTTATTTATTTTTACTTCATATATCCACATACAGAAATATTATGCATAACATAGACATACCAAATTATGCACCTAGATAACCGAATATCTGCATGCGCTTCTATAAATAAAATAAAATTTGCCTTAAGATATAAAATGTTCGTAATAGCTTTCGAATATTCTTAGTTACATTTAAAATATGTTCGCTCCATTTAAAATGCTTATCTACTGTAACACCCGAATATTTAGTAAAAGAGACCTCTTTAATTACTTCTTCATGTTGAGTATCGTAACCTACATCTAAAGAATGGAATGTTGGGCGGTTTGCTTCAGTTAAAGAAAATGCAATATAATGTGTTTTAGATATGTTGAGTGAGAGCTTAAATGTGTCTAACCATATTTTTAATTAACGAATGCCCATTATTGTGCTTCTCCTTACTTTATCCCAAGTGTTATCTGAAAAAAATGATTGCTGTGTCATAACATATTACAAATCTTTTCACAATTTTCAGATCTATTAGTGAATTAATATAGAAAATGAAGAGTAATGGGCCCAGTACGGTTCCTTGAGAAATCCCAATCTTCACTTCCAGGGGCTCACTCAAAATATTTTCTATTTTCTAAAAATTGTTGTCTACTTGTTAAATAGTTTCTTAATAAATTTAAGACCGTGCCCCTCATGCCGGACCTGGATAACATATCAAGAAACCGGATTAATGGAAAAATACATATATCTCTGGACTTTTACTACAGTCATATAGTTATTAGATATGTATCTGCAGGTGCAAATTTTTGAGCTGTCACGAGACAGAGCTTGAAGTTACGTGGAGGGCAAATTCAAAGGCGTGGCCCACCAGGAAATTTTTTATGGAATGGATAAACCTGATGTTTCTGTTAAAAAATAGCTACGGGAAAACAACCTATCTATGCAAGCCTTTCTAATCCTCTTAACCTACTCGAAGCGTTCAAGCTTATCAAGGTTTTCTACCCAGCACCTCACATCACTCCTATCCTGCAGCTCATGGATTAGCAGGTTATTTCTAATTTTAAGAAGCTGTATACCAAACACATTTTCTGGTGCTGCTGAGGTGATGAGCATACAAACCTCACTCTTGGAGAGTTCTGGTAGGCCCACTTTAACATCGAGATATACGTAAGCTTTACTGACCAGACCTGGCTGGATGACAAGGACCTTATAGCCTCCGTATGAAAGAAGCTGTAACCTGAGTTTGTAGGTGAAAGATTGGAATCGGAGTATCAGTGATAGAGGAGATTGTTTTTCTGGGAAAACCCAGATATAGATGAAAGAGATGTGAACGAACTCGTCGAGGAACAGTCTCGGAAGCTGACAACGGAGGAGCTACTGGATTTACATTCGTAGCAGATTATGATGATTCAACGAAAAATTGGTTTTGAAGAGGAGCGAAACATGGTAGAAGTTATCTTTGTAAGACATATAAAGGAAATCATGGGAACGTAGAAGAAAATTGTAGAGTTCGTAAATAAAAATCACAAAGCTTACCTAACTCATTTCCGCCATATTCTGAAAGGGAGAATCGAACCTCTTTGCATAGTTTTTTTTAAAGGATCTGCAGGTGAAAATCATTAATAATGAATAAACGACTTTACGTTTTAGTTTATTATAAGTAAAATCTGTATTGTTGTGACGAATTCATAATGAGTTACTTATTTTATTGGATATTACGTCACTTATAGCAAAAATCAATTAAGACATTTTTATCTCACACGCTCAAAAATTGAAAAAAAGAAGAAAATAGCCTTATTCACGTATTTAAAAGAAATATGAACTAAAATCTGTAATGATATCGTTCGATATACTTAATTTAATTTAAGTTCAATAAGTTTTAAATACAATAATTTACTTGAGGTATAATTGATTCTTTATATAGCTAGGAGCTGAGGTTTAATCTATTAATCTCTGAGTTTGTTTTAGTTGTTAAATATTGATTATTACACATAATGTTTGTACGATCATATAAAATTTTTACCACTCCTCTTTTTATCATTATTGAAAAGAAGAAACGAGCTCAGAGATTAATAGATTAAACCACAGCTCCTAGGTACATAAAAAATCTATTATACCTCAAGTAAATTATTGTATTTAAAACTTATTGAACTTAAATTAAATTAAGCATATCAAATGGTATCATTACAAATTTGAGTTCATATTTCTTTTAAATACGTGACTAAGTCTATTTTCTTCTTTTTTTCAATTTTTTGAGCGTGGGAGATAAAAATTTCTAAATTGATTTTTGCTATAAGTGACATAATAGCCAATAAAATAAGTAACTCATTAGTTTATTATGTTTTTATAGAATATGTATTTCTTATGTGTAAATAAATGTTTTTTTATGTAAACACATTTTTCCTATTCAAAAATGCATCGAGGTGTCACTGTATTGTAAAAACTTTAAAAAGCATTTTTCATGTGCCCGGAGCCTTAACTACTTTATTTAAAAAAATCGAATTTAAATTTTTTTAATAATATTATCATAGTAAATTACTGTAAAATTCTAATTAAAAAAAAATTGTAAAATAGTTTTTTAAACTAGACTTTATATACCTATTTCATTAAAACCGAATGAGTTAGGATTTAGAACACTCTACAGGACTTATTAGAAGATTTACTTCTATTTTGACCAAATTAAAACCCACAAATATTTCTGAAAATCTTTCCTACCCCAGTTCAACCTTAATAATTTAATAATAAGCCCTTTTAATTTATTGCTTTCAACAAAATCCCTTTTCTAAGGACACAAAAGCACCATTCTGAAGCACCTTTAAGCGGTAACGCCACACCTCTTAATCTCGAACACAAACAGTCTCTGGAGCCCCAAAATCGCCAATATAAATCCCAAAATGACACACTCGGCTGGGCGCACGGTTATTAGGTTTAAAATTGATGTTTTTACAGCTTTTGACCTTAAAAATTTCAAAAGCGACATCGGTTATTATGTACCTAGTTTGTTTCTAAGTTTGGGTTCTTCAGTGGCGGAGGTTCTTCTTATTGACACAAACAGCTGCGCCCCTTAACTCCTATCGAAGTTACTTCTCGCATTTTTTTGTAACGCTAAAAAGTTAATTGACTCACCATAAAACCGAAATTTTAATCGCAGAATAAAAAAAAATCCCAATAAAAAATATGCTAATCCGCAGAGAGAGGTAGAAGCCATAATTTGGACTTTCGATTGACAGACAGGTCCCTAATAAAAAAATCTGTTTGTGTCTTACCCGGTCTTTTTATTGCTTGTTTTTTGTTTGGCCGAACAAAGGGGTGATTAATTTTTTAGTGTGAAGATGAACAAATAAGACGGACTGAAAAAAGCGTAAAAAGGACGTTTGCGCCATTGGTGATGATACAAAATATATTTTATTTAATTATTGAACGTTAAACGATATGTAAAATAATGCTTATTAAAAAAATTGGTACTAATTTAACCCCTACTCCTGGAAAATCTTATTTTTTTTTCCACAAATAGAACCAGTTCTTCATCTTTTTCGTGACGTATGTCGGTTATTAAGTTAGTTATTCAAACTTTGATAACAGCAGCGTACTATAGTTGAGTATTTGATTGGTTGAACCAGGTTCCTAAATTTCTTAACCATGATATTTTCCTTCTGCCCATTCATGTAGCTCCATATACGCGTTATATGTTTAAGATTTCCTAGCTTTCGAGTGCTAGTTGTATTCAGGATTTCTTCCTTTTTTTCCATTTGTCTGAGCACTTTCTTATTGGTTATTTTCCAATGTGTTCGTTAGATTCTTCGGTACAGCCACATTTCAAATGCCTTAAGTTTTTTAAAGCGTCTACGATTAGAACCTATAAAAAAGGTTCGAAAACATGTAGCATCGTAATAGGTGATTATTTATTAACAACTGTCGTGGTTGGTAAATACTTTTTTTACCCTGGCAAATGCTGTTTTGGCTTTTTCAGTACGTGTTAGGATCTGCACAGAATGGCCCCAGTTATCATTTATGTTCGTATCCAGGTATGTGTATTTGTTAACTTTTTATAAAATATTTCCGTCTACCAGTAAGATACCGCAGGTGTTGGTTTTTACTAATTAGCACGTATTTTACGTATTTTATGTACGATTATTTAGCAGGATTCCAGCTTTAATATCTTCCAACGCTTCTCTGAAGCTGTATTTTAAGTACATATTGAAAATTTCAGGAGACCGTATATAGGTAGCACTGCCTTACACCACGTAATATTTATATCTCTTCTGTTATCTCTCTGTTTACCCTAATACAAGCCATTTAAATCCACTGAAGATGTCTGATGATTTTGAGGTCCTTCCCGTCCAGGCTAGCTTTTTGCAGAACTTTCATCATTTTCGTGTGCTGCACTTAATAAAACGCCTTTTTATAATCTACGAAACATGCATATACATCGCAGTTGACATCTCTGCATTGCTGAAACAACACCTGGATCGAAAATAGAGCCTTTCTAGTCCCTACAGCACTTCTAAAACCAAATTGGGTCTCAGATCTTTATTCCTCATATAGTTTAAATATTCTACTGTAAATTTGCTTTAGGAATATCTTTAGTAAATGCCTGATTAAGCTTATTGTTCCCTACAGTTCCTAGCATTAGGCCTTTTGAGGAGGGTAACAAATTCTGATTTCAGCCATTTCATGTCGAGGCTAAACGAGTAAAGGCTTTTTGATCTTTAGCATTTTTTAAGACTAACTACACATTTACCTCTATAAAGATAAAGAATATAAGAAGATAGATATAGACTTTATATAAAGAGAATGATATAATAAGATAAAGGTTATAAGAATAAGGGCCCATATATTTTTTCAATATTGGGTATTTGATATACTCTTTCCAGGTTTGCCTACTTTCCGACTTCTTTACTAAACCTGGGTGCTGGTTATCCTTAAGTACATTAACTATTCTCCCCATTTCCTTTTTCTTCTGCAGCTTAAATTTATCATATTTAGATATTTTTTGATTTTCATAGATTTTTCCAGTTTCTCTTTTTCTTTGGCAATTCTTATTTTCGCCCTTATTTCTCTCTGTTTGTTCATGTATTCTCTTGTTTTATTTCTAAACAATCTCCTTCTTTCCATCAGTTCCAAGATTTCGTCCGTCATCTAAGATTTCTTTATCTATTTGTTAAGTTTTAAGTACTTTTCTTCGACCTTATGTTTACTTTTTTAAACCTTTTTAAGGTCTTTTTTTACATCTCCATCGTTTTCCTGTTCTTCAGTCTCTGTTAAAAAATCACTTTTTACCAAATTGTTTGTGGCTGTGTCTTTTTGTCTTCTAATATCCTGTCTCCCTACATGTTTTTTCTCTACTTTCTTCAGCGTAATTCCCATTCTTCCTACCAATGGGTTATGATTCAGTTGTACATCTGCCACTAGATTTTATGTTTCTGATGCTATCTCTAAATCTACGAGTATTATTAACTAGCTGAATGCCCCCGGCGTTGCTCATCAGTTCATCTCTATCAGCTCAGCTCTTGTTGTTATGTCAACCAAAATATAAATAATACAGAGGCACTTTTTCAATCGTATTTATTAATCAGTTTTATCCGCTATGCGATATTTATCACATCGCTAACACCCCTTATCGGTGGAATTTCAAAAAGTTCGTTCGTATCCGGGGCCTACATTATAAAAAAACATTGTTGCAGTTAATTTTTTTTTCTTAAGTTAATGCCTGCGACTCGTTGGTGCGGGCAGTCTTCGTTCAAATGCTCAATGCAGTGAACCTTAACTGTTTTACTGTGAGGTTGTAGGTTTGAATCCCGACAGTTCCTTCTTACTTTTTTATTTTTGTTTTCGAATTCGATGTAATTGTTTTTTTATAAATTTGTGGTATGTCACATTTTTAACCTATATTTTACCGTTCAGTGTATATGTATTTGCATAATTTTTTAGGTCTGATCATGCTTTTAGGAGCGAAGAAACAGGTGTCACCACTTTACGTATAATTAATTAATACAGTTTTTTGCGACCGAGACTTTGTGTTGTCAATCTTCTAGGATAAAGTTGAAAAAATATATTGGTTAAAATCATGTTTTGCTGCGAATGTACTTAAAGTATCACTACGCTCATTTCTTTCGCCTAGTCCAAAGTCTCCAATGTGTTCTCCAGTTCTTTCTTTTCCAAGCTAGGCATTAAAATCATCAATAATGATATTTATATCATTATTGATGATTTCAATGCTGTGGCAAGGTTTTAATGATATTTGATATTTCCTTATAGAATTGGTCTACGTCCTCGTTGCTATAGTCTAAAGTAGAAGCATACATTTTTATGAGATTGACATTTACGAAACATCAATTTGTAGAAAAGTTAATATTTCTGATATCAGCACAAAGTTGGTAATACACGATACAATTTGTTTGTTATAAAGTAGTTTAGTATAAAGCCACTGACTAATAAAAAAAACGGAGCTGTATGATAAATGATGGATATAATGATGGCGTTATTTCTAAGTCTCCTAGTAGCTGACTTAATTTAGCCAAATATCTAGGTGTCATACCTACAAAAATTATTTCATCAAACAATCAATCCAGTCTTACTAACAAAGACTCCTGCATCTTTCGATAGCACCTGCATCATCTCTTTAGGAAGAGCACACAATGGGTGGAATGCATAAAAAGTAGTAGATGCTAATGCTTCGCTAAAAAGTATTTACTTTGTAGCATTTGCTTTTACATTAAAGTATCTACTTCGCCTATGAAGTTAATACTACACTGTACGGCCCAACAGAAGTACCTACTACTTAAGAGAAAAGTATCTACTAATGTCGCAGTAAGCGCGTGTCAAAGTTCTGAAACTTGACAAGACACTTGTCAAAACTCGTTTTTCTATCAGTGCGTCTATTAGTATTAAGTGTGTTCGTGTAATTCGGTTCGGATTCAAACTTTTTAAAAGTTCAGTGATTATAATTACTGGTTTAACTATGAGTGATTCTTTAGATTCCCATGCAACAAAAGAGCTAGGACAAGATAAAAACGAACAGGTATTATTTGTTATTCTACATAAAAGTTATCAAATTTTATTTGATAAAAAGATGACACCAAAAATTAAAAACGAAAAAGAAGATGCACTAAAAAAATTAACAACTGGTTTTAATAAAATAATGGGAAAAAACCTAGACACAAAGCAAATGTTGAAAAAGTTTAATAACATGAAAACAAAAGTTAAGAAAATAGTTGACTTGAAAAAAACTGGAAATAAAAGAATTTTACTGACGGAATGACAAAAAAAATTCTACGACTTGGAATGTAGGAGAAAACCCAGTTCTACACAGAATACACCAGGTGCATGTCAGGCCGGTGTAAGCAATGAGATTGATGTTTCCTTCCAAAACAGTGAAGACGACTTTCTCAGTTCTAAATCTGGCTCCAAACAAGTTAAAGTCATGACACCTAAAGGTTCTAAAGCAGCTGATAAGGAGGAGACACTTATTCAACTACAAAAGACCTGTCTACGAAAACAAATTGAAGCAGCCGAAGCCCAAATTTCTGCTCGAGCTCAACAGTCTTCAGCCGAAGCTCAGGAACAGGCAGCGATTGCATTGGTAAATTTTGCCAAAGCTGGTGGGCAGTTAGTTAACCATTTAATTAGGCGAGACATGTTAGATTATTAACAGGAATATAAAATCTACGTATAAACCCATAATTTAAATATAATATGAGGTGTAGTATCCATTTATTTATTTTATAATTTGATATTTTGTCACAAACTTAAAATTGAAATAATTAGTTTATTTAGTTGTTACTTTTTTATACTTAGTTTATTATTGAACATTTAATAAGTTACCTATTTAGTATATAATTATCATATTAATAATAATAACTTAAATTATTAGGTATGTTAGTTATTATTACGAAATAAAAACTCAGCAACTTCATTTCTGCGCTGTGTACCTTGATTTCGAATTTGTGCTACATAATTCCATGCACTATGGAGTTTCGCCAAATTCGACTATCGTGTACGCCTGGCCAAGATGCATCCACACTTGTAAACACTTCTCTAGCATTACAAGTAGCTTGAACATTTATCGAGCCTACCCCTTTTCTGTTGACGTATTCATCATCGTGAATAGATGGTTTTGTTATTTTTACATGGGTACAGTCAATAACACCTATAACCCTGGGCATTCGTTCACCACGTACTCCCTCATTAATAGCAACTCTAAGCAATTCGTTAGTGTTGGGGAACTTTATCCAATTGTTTCTTTTTAAATAAATTGCTTTAAATACCGTGGCTAAGGTTCTGGAAACAGTACTTTGATTGACGTCTAGATCAACACCAACTCCTTGCTGAAATCCAGGATCTCCTGTAAGAAAAGTTATTTACATTTTTTAAATTACAAAGTTAATTTACTAGAAACACCTAAACTTTTCAAAAAAACCTCCATTTTCCGAGTCGGTGACAGGGCTCCACCCCTTGTTTCCACCGGTTCATTATCATCTTGGAGAAAATAATGTCCAAGCCACTCTACATTTTCTCTGTTAAATCTAAAATACCAAAGCGTAATTAGATGATTGAGATAGAAAAATCTATTAAATTTATGGTAATTACCTAAATAATTTTCGATATAAATCCTCATTATTGTATTCTCTTCTTTGTTTGTATACTTTTTGACGATGCACATCCATAAAAACTGCTATTTTTTACTAAAACACTTTGATTGCTGGGGCCGAAGTTTGTCAAACACCAACTTCATTTAAACTGTAGTAAATATTACTATAAGTAGTAGATACTTCCAAAGCATAGCACCTTCTTCTATATATCGCGTACATAGTAGTAACTTTAGAAATGTAGTACATACTTGAAGCATTAGCATATACTACTTTTTATGCATTCCACCCAATATCTATGTTGCCTTTCAGAGAATAGTTTGCACACCATTAAGGCATTTCATTTTCTATTTTAAATCCACCCCCTAATAGACTTACGTCAAGTTAAAAGAATATATGTATTATCTGCATATCAACTACAGCTAGCATGCAGATGCTTTATAATTAAAGATTAAAAGGATTAATAATTAATAAAAATGTAGTTTGGATCTCTAAAGGGTAGCCTGGTTAATTTTAGTAATAGCAGAGAAATGCTTCCTCCCATCGCTTTGAACACTGAACATTTTTAAAACCAAATTGTAATTCATGGAATTTACTCAATAATGCTTCAAAAGTATTAGTCGACAATTCTATTTCCAACCTTATGTAAAATCTTCAAAGCATGTATATATATCCCTCTGTAATGTACTTCAGAAGTCATACAGACTCATAAACCTTAGGCAATTTAGTCTTAATATCATCACTATACTTCATGACTCAATTAACCAAAAAAGAATTCCGGCTTCTATCTGCAACTAAATTAAGGCTAACCTGAGAAAAAAACCATTTAGTTCAAATTTAAGTAAAGATATAGTCGAAGCAGGAGTGGCGTGAGACTACATCTCAAGAAAGCATTTTATCACCACCATAATCCTGGTCGAAGATTTTTTAGTAATGCTAAAATATAAAAGAATTTACTGCATTAGTTATGTAGATGACCTAGTACAGTAGTAACTAAGTAGGCTCATCTGTAAACTTACTTAAAACCACTATTATTCTTTTCATAAGAAAAAAGGCTCTCGAACGACTAAAAAGCCTAAAGAAAATTAATGAAATATCAATATCAATCTCCAAAGACGTCTTGGGACCATATTTGTTAGCAAATTACGTAAGGATAATATAATAAAACAATGTGGCTTTGTCGAACTGATAGTAACCTGAGTACGAAGCTATTAGGAAAAAGAAAAATCGGGTCGCTTAGCCAGAGAAGGATCAAACTACAAATGAATATACCTCTTGTCATTTGGTGGAGTTGTTGAAACTTTTTTAATCAAAAATTAAAAATTCGGTTAAAAGAAAATCCCACAGTTAATAGCTTCAGACACCAGAACAGGGACAGGTTAAAGAGATTTGTTAAGGTCAATAAACCTCAATTTACCATATACTTTCTAAGCCAGAATAAGAAAATTGTAAGAATAATAGTAGGTATTCTCAGAGGATATTTCAAGCAATACTACGGTAAGCAAGCAGTTGATAATAACAATAATCTTAGGAAATCTTTTACCATGATAGTATCTATAAAACACAGTCAGGTCCGCCATCTACTTTCTATGGGCCAAACTGGCCAAGCTTCTAGCTATCTCTGGATCTTCGTATGGTCATATGGAAGACGTATGGCCCTTTTCTGGATGAAATTAAGCAGTTTCAAAGTGTGCTTGTGTGCTGAGCTCCATATATGAGCGCAATACTCAGGAGATGAACGAATTTGAACTTTGTAAAGCGTTAAAACCTGTTGCGATGTATAAAGCCTTCTCATTTTAAAGAAAGCTCTAAGTTTTTAAGAACTCGCTTAATCTATTTCCGCTACATGATCATGCCAAGACATATTGCTTCCAACCTCCACACCCAACAAGCGAACTGACAGCAGCAAGGTAAGCCTGGATATAACAAGGCTTGGGGCAGCAAAAGTAGACATCTTTGTAAATATAACATCAGCTTGTTTCTTAAAGTTTTAGTTGCAATAAACTCAATTAGACTGCTCTCATCCACTTCAAAACGATGTTAAGGTTGGTATTAATAATTATAACCTGGCTTTTATGTACTTAATTATGTACTATCATCAGCAAACCTGTAAGTTGGATCAACAGTCTTGTCGAGAGGGTTATTGATATATGAGAGGAAGGGGGTAGGGGACAAGCCGCATCTTTGAGGGACATCAGTCTTAATTTGAAACCTCTGCGAGGAGTGTCCATCAACGACAGCCTGGATATATCGGGTCTCGAGGAAGCTTCCAAGCCAAGCAACGAGGGTTAAAAAAGTTTGTATGTCAGGCCCTATCGAATTTCTTTAAAATATCCAGAGCTATGGCAAGGGATACAGCATATTCCTCGATAGCCTCGGTCCAAACATGCGTAACAGATCGCCAGTAGACCTGGGTTCTCGAAAACCATACTGACGGTCGCTCATAATGTTGAAAGGATCCATTCAATATTTCAAAATTTCCTGACAAGATTGACAAGTTTCTATATTACCTTGGCGGTTACTGGGACTAAAGACGGTTGATGGACACCCTCTCTTTTCTTTTTTCCAGTATCGGTTTTTATTCGCACAAGTTTCCATTCTACAGTAAAGAGACCTCTTCTGTATGAAAGAGAAAACAATTTACATGACGGTGAAGTCAGCACGACAGCATACTTTTTTAATACTATTAGTTGGTGTTCAATCCTTTGAGAACTTCAAGAACTCGGTGACGGAAGAATAATTCTGCTATCGAAGAATGCTTTGCTTTGTGGGTCTACAGTAAAGTTTGATGTAAACATTTGACCCACCACCGTCTGTCTTTTCTATTGCCATCATTGCAATAGCACCATCTTCCCTAGTCAATAGTAAAATTTTAGACGTACGAAAACCTTGACCAACTGCTTTTGCTGTAGGCCAGAACCAATTTAATCCATTTGAGTAATTGAGAAGTTTCTTTTTTTTTCAATCTCTTATTATATTTTTCTTTGCAGGTGTTCATCCTCTGCTTGTACGTATTTATCAAGGCAACAAAGTTGATACGATTTTCAGGGCTTGGATCTTGGTGCCATTTGTGAGAGGCAGCATTTTTGTTATTGACTGCTTTGGTGCAACTTTTATTGAACCACTGTTTGTTGTCTAAAATAGCTGCCCTTAAAAGTATATTGACTCAGGTTAAGGTTATGTTACCTAAGTAGCTGATAAACTCCAAAATCAGTAGTGCTAGAGCTGATTACACAACTTGGTTGTTCATTCCTGTATCCACTTTATCAAACATCTATGTTCAGGCATGAAGGAAACTAACTTTTAGAGAACTATGATTTTTGGGGGTCTGAAAATTTGCAGTTTGAGAAGACAAACTGGGAATTGTCTTGTCGAAAACTCTTCGTTCAAATGTGGGTGAGGTATAGATTTAAATGTGTCTCACATATACACTGACTATTAGCGATGAATGAAGTTTTTTAATTTATTTAGACAAGAAGCACGCTTATTGGTTCTTAAGATCCATAATGATTCTATAAGCCTCTACGTGGTTAGTTAGCTCTCGAAATAGAGTAATCTCTAGTCTCCTCTCTGTGATAGGATCAGAAAAGTTAAGATTCTGAATTTCTATCTGAAAGTGAGAAGCAGAGATGTTAAAGTGAGTGAATACTGTGTCTGTGTTTCATCAGTCCAAAATCACCTGCATACAATGAGTATCCACTACTGGAAACTCCTTGTAGCTTAACATTATAATTCTTTAATATAATTTACTACATTTTTGACTTGCTTATTAGTCCAAAAAAGAAGAAAATGAGAATGTCAAGAAAAGTTACATATTTATTATTGGTATTTTAAATTAATATTTAATGCACTGAAGGTAGTAAAACAAGTTATATATACAGTTTTACATTTAAGCATTATCATATCTGATTTACATCCATTCGGGGTTGAACATATTCAAACCTTGGGCTGTAGTAATTAATAATCAGGTTGATAGGAAGAATGGGAATCAGTCTAAGGAAAGTAAGGAAAAACACGTAAGGAGATACGATTTATACAATAATCTGTACAACTAATAGACCCAGGCATTAACGAATTAATAAAAAGTGAATTTTTGAGTATAGGAACACGATGGAGATTTAGAGAAAGAAAAACTCAAAGTACCTTAAAAATATACATAAAGTTAAAGAAAAGTATTTAAGACCTAACAAACAGATGAAGAAAGCTTGAATGACGGACGAGATGATCTTGGAACTGATGGTAAGAAGGAGATTGTTTAAAAATAAAACAAGAGAATATGCAAAAATACAGAGAGAAATAAGGGCAAAAATAAGAACAGCAAAATATGAGAAACTAGAAAAATGTATGAAAATCGAAGAAGTCAAATTTGATCATTTTTCTACCAAGTGTATTTTTCTACAAAAGTCATTTTTCTACAAAATGTATTTGCAACATCTACACAATATGCTACCAGATTTGCTATACGATTTATTTATATTATTTGAGGAGCAATATGTGGTTTATGCACGTTTTGAAACAGCAGTACTCAAACCAATGGATTAATATATTTAGTTCCCTTGTAAATACGACCTTCGGATCTTCCATTGTATTACTTATTACGGAAGCATCTTAAGATAGTGGCTTATACGATAACTCCAGATAACTTAGAACAATAATTATGGTATTCGAGATGCAATAAATATTCTTAGGGGCAATAAACAAGTTCTATAAAGAGCGTAAGGTTTAATTTTCTTTGACGTATAAATCTTTGTTTTTATGAAAATGATGGACATTCTGAGCAATTGCTATAGATTTTCTATTAATTCTTGTTTGTAATTGAGTGCTTTTTTTGTAAGAGTAATAAATATTAAGTAATAAAATATTAATTTCTCAAGAATCGTAAGAAAAATCGAGCCTTTTTGGGAACAAATGTACTGGTTGATCTAAATATGTAACATTAACAGCACGAACATTAATAATTATAATTGTGACCTAGGTAGCTATATCAATCTACCATACTTCAGCAAAATAGTACGAGAAAAACGATTATAAAATTGTCATTTCAGCGCCATCTGACGCCCAAACTAAGCAGTTTTGTACTAATGTATTTTTAATGAAATCAGCTAATTTTGGTCTGAAGAATATGTGGTAGGTTTGTACACAATGGTACTTCACTTGAGGTAAGTTTTAAGTTACGTTTTAGACATGTAATAGGCAAATATGTATTTCGGCATGCACTTAACCTCAAAAATAGAGCGTTCACATGTTTATTTGCTTGAGGATTTACTGGTTTATCTATCCTTTTTTAAGACAGACGGACCAGCACGGGATAGGAGAGATGGACCTATATAATAAATGATTGTTGTTTCAGGATAATAATGCCCAGTCAGTATACTCGCAAACGAAATGTGCCCGAAAGGGGTTCTTGGTCTGCAGAGGACTTATGTTTTGCCATTAATGTAGTAGTGTTTGGCGAAATGGGTGTTAACGAAGCAGCAAAAGCATTCCATATTCCACAACTACTTTTAAACGCAGACTTGCAGCTAGCAATCTAAATAAAATCGATTGTTTAGGCCCTGGCAGCTTGCTTGGGAGAGAAGCAGAGGCCAAGCTCGCTACCCACATCCAAAAATTACAGAAAAGAGGCTTTGCACCGACTAGACAGGAAGTGCGCATAATGGCCTATAATCTAGCCGAACGTCTTGGAATTCAACATAAATTTAATCGGGAAGATGGTGAGTAGATGATCTTCATACTTAAAGACTAGCTAATAATTGACTGAATTTTTAGGTAAAGATGGTAAGGTATGGCTGCTTCAATTTTTAAGACGGAATTCAGACATTACTGTTCGCAAAGCTGAAAATACCTCAATAGCGCGAGCTTTGGGAATGTCTAAAAATATTGTAGACAACTATTTTAAAGAACTCGATGCTGTACTTTCTGAGAATGTTTTGTTTGGCAGGCCTGGCAACATTTATAATACGAACGAGACAGGTCTACAAATTGAACCCGCGAGCTGGGCAGGTGCTGACTAAGAAAGGATCGAAAAGTATACCTTCAATTAGCCCGGGTGAAAAGGGTGAAACGATTACAGTAGTTGCCTGCTGTAATGCAGAAGAAGTTTATTTGCCTCCTTACTGCGTGTTCAAGGGAAAAAATGCTAAAGCGGAATGGGCTGATGGAATGCCACCCGGCTCACGTGTACACATGTCAGAAAAGTCAGCGTACGTGACATCAGAAATTTTTCTGGATTGGCTACAGAATCATTTCTACCCTAGAAAAGCACCTGGAAAGGTTTTGCTAATAGTAGACGGACACACTTCCCACACGACTAATCTTGACACGTTGCAATTCGCTAAGGATAACGACATTATTATATTTTGTTTGCCGAGTCATACTACGCATTACTTGCAGCCGCTTGATCGGGCCTTCTTTAAGAGCCTTAAGGGGCATTATTACGATTTGTGCAGAAGGATGATCAAATGCAGCCCCACTAGGAAGTTAAATCGATTACAATTCGGCAAACTTTTAGGGGAATCCTGGGGCAAATCGACTACAGTCAGCAATGCCGTATCGGCCTTTTGGGCAACAGGAATCTGGCCTTACACTTCAGATGAAATACCCGATTACGCTTTTCTAACGGAGCCACCAAATGAGGCTGCATTACATTCAAGAGACACATTTGGGGAACAAGGTGTCCTCACAGAAGTGGCAACAGAAACTGTTTTGCAAGAAATTTGTTCTCAAACTTTTCCTCGCGAATGTGACTCACCTCAACCAGGCCATTCTGGAATGCAGCAGAAAAGTGTGGAAGAACCTACTGAAGAAGAATTAACACCTGGGAAACTACTTCAGGAGTTTTCTCCTGTGCCTCTTATAACACCAGCAATAAAAAAGGCTCGTGCTAATCTAGTAGGTAACTTAACATCACCAAGTTACATGGCTCGAATTCGCGACAAGACGCACAGACAAACACGTCAGCTTAAAAGGCAGAAGAAAGAAGAACCTTCCAAGAAGAAATCACCAAAATCTACTAAAAAAGTGTTGCAAAAGAAACGGAGGCATGAGTCTACCTCTTCAGAATCTGATGAAGACGTACTTTTGGATGATTCGTCTAGCGGGGAAGAAACCTTCGATGACTTAGAAAATCAGTGCGTCGGGTGTCTTGAAGATTATCGCCTTACAAAGAAAAAAGAAGACTGGCTACAATGCATTATCTGTTCTAGATGGTTGCACGAAAGTTCCACATCCTACACCAACACATGCCAACTCTGCGGTGCCGCCCCCATTATGAAAAAGGGGAAGAAAAGACTAAATTAGTGTACACAAGATCTCTTTCAAGACTTTCTAGCAATGGGCCAATTTCAGTTTTCAGTTTTTTACGTTTTACATTAATTTGTCGAGTTGCATTCATATTTAAACTGTGTCAAATAGATCACCAACATATATATTTACGATGTACTTTTTGTTAGAGATTAATTCTTATAAATTAATAATATATTGAATGTTTTCTAAAAGATGATCCATCTCTCCTATACCCTCTAGGAGAGATAAATCAATTTAAGTTTTTAGTTTTTTATATCTTATAATTATTTTTTAACTTGCATTAATGTTTAAACTGTGTCAAATAGAATACCAAAATGTATGTTTACGTTGAACTTTTTCGCAAAGGTTTATTCAAAAAAAATAAAGTATTTATTGCCAGTGTTTTGAAAGGTGGTCCATCTCTCCTTCGGTTTACCCTATATGTTTTTTTTTGAAATGCGTATATAAACATTTAGTACAAAATATTTATTTTCTTTAGGCAAAGTCATTATGTATATATTATTTTTGCTATCAAAGACCTCCAAAACCGCTCGGACCTACCGGTAAAGGGTTAACCCATCACTACCCAAACCAAACAAAAAAAAAATCTTTCTTTACACTTTATTTAGGTTTACCGAAAAAAAAAATATTTTCTTTGGTCGGCGCGGATCCAAAGGCCGATGTTTGCCATAAAAGGGCCAAATACGGCAGTCTACATAACCCAAACAAACATTATTCGGGTCGCAAAAATTTGTGACTGCCGTGTAATATGGCTACCGCCTGTTTATTAATGTAAACAGTGAAAATTCGACATAAACCGAATGGGATCTGGTGTTTGTTTTTACGGTTGTGCCATGGTGGTCTCTTTAATGGGAATTCAGGGACGTAGGATGAATTGAGATGCAACGAAAAAAGTTTTGATAGGAATCTAGAAACGTAGGTTGGGGCAGGAAATGCTGGAACTATAATCTCCTTATGGTCCTTATGGCAACTTAGATGAGTCTAGTTACTAGCGCTGATATATAGATGAGTGATATATAGCGCTGATATGAAGATGAAAACGTGAGTCTGATCCGAAGTCAAATACCAAATATTAGCTTCTCTAGGGAATACTAAGCAAAAGAAAGTGCCATCAATATAGCCATCTCTGAATGTGCTTAGACATACAGGTGTTACATGCAGATTTTGCCCTAAGCATGTAACATGGGATTTCATATAAATTCGGGCAAATGTTTATGGGTTTTGGTATCGGCTCGAAAGGGTTGTGTGATTTACAGTTTTATAAATGGAATTTGGGGTTTGATAGTAATGCAATTTCTTTTTTTTAGGCTTTTGGGGTTTGATTATTTTTAGGAATGTATTTACCTACCCTATCCTGTCAGCACAGCTCGGTGGAGTTAGTTGTATTATGTTTCCTTAGTCCCTATTCATGTATCTGGTGTTGGGAACTTTCTGACCTTTGATTTATTTGTCAAGAGTTTCTATGAGGCCGGTATATGTCTGGGGTATGGAGGGACTTCTAGAGGGTGCTGTTGTGCCACAAATTGCGCTATGAGTGGAGTAAGTAAATAAGACCTTTTAGATGGTGATCCGTTAGTGTAGGAAAACTTACAAATACTTTCTTCTATAGCGGAATCATGTTGGGCAAGGTATCCTAATTGATTTGAAATTGGCCTGCCCAGTTTTGCTTGCTATATTTCCCTTCAATTCTTCAAGTTAAGATTTAGTAAATAAACGTGCCTTAACCTTTGGTTTCTAACCCTACTAGCCGATTGACAGTGACTGTGATTGACAGTAATGACTATTGACACACTTGTTGTTGTGGAGGTTTGGCAGCGTTGGTGTTTTCCATTAAAGTTTGGTTTCCATTTGGCGGATGACGGAGCGTCATAAATCAGGCAGAGCGACGTAAGAGGAAAATTGGAATTTCGTAGCCCCGTTGGGAAAATTTTGTTAGTTTTCCATGCTTTAGTATCCGAGCAGTATCATTTTGCTGTGGTATTGCGGAATTTCTATTTTGATAGAGTGAGGCTCCGCGTAGTTTGCACCAAGAGGCAGGGTCAGATCGTGTCAAAGAGAGAGAGTGACAAGTTCACTGCTAGTGGCACCTGTCACTGTCTGGAGTTGTCAGTTCCTTGTCCAGCCTGTAGCCATCCCGTTATCAGAAAGAACAGTCGACATTTTGTGGTTTTAAGGAAAATGTAAGTTCATCTTGCCGGGAATTCGGTTGAATGGAAAAATATTCCTCACAAGCTTTGGGGTTTAATTTGATGAACGTCTAGTGGGAAGTTGTAGCCGAGAGGATTTCGGATTGACCTGATATTTTTGGATTTGGTCGGCTGCTCCCACACCATTTATGGGATTTTGAAATTTTCTAACCACAAAACGAGACTCTAGGCCTCGCTCACCACCTTAGGTATGTAGCAACATGTTGGTAATTGCCATAGAATTGATTGTGTGTTTATTTTACTGATTTTTTTTTGTCCTCTATTTTAGAGGCCTCTCCTTTTTCTCATTCTCTACTCTATTCTCTGGTCTCTTCCTATTCTCTGGTTTTTTTTGGTCATCCCAACACTGTTGGCAACCGGCTGAAGTGAGCCTCAACACAGCCTGGACTGAGCATTGTACTGTGGCTCTGCGATTTTGGATTGGAACTTGCTTGAAATCGACTTGCCCATGTGGTCGTTACCCTGGTTGTAGCTGACTGGTTCCAGAGCTGTCGAGTTAAGCTACCTTAGCCAAAATACACAAGAGATTAGAGGACACGCAAGTTTTTGCACATTTTATTTTATTTTTGTCTTATTGAATGGTTTCATTTAGGGTTGGGGGTTGATTTATTAATTTGAATTTTATGGGTTTATTTTCTTTTATGTAAAACAAAAACGTTAAGAGGTTCTTGCTAAGTTTATTAATATTAACCTAAAGGTTTTCATTTGAGTCGAGCATCGACATAATTGATTTTGACACTGAACCTGGATCACCTTGTAAGGGATTGGCTATTTGCTACAAATAACCTATTTAGTCATAATGTTTGTTGTTGGTTAACAGGTTGTATTGCACCAACATACCATTAATAGGCTTTTAAATTCGAACCTTACTATTTAAAAGTTTTATCTAGATTAATGTGACTTGACTAGAGATTGTAAAAGGTATTTTAGGGCCAGTGAGGTATTGTGAATTAGGCTCCAAACATATACTTCTTGTAAACAACACGTGATCACGTTTTGGATTTTCCCCTTGAACAGTAGTTCAGTGATTTGTTTTTTTTTACTAATTCCTCGCCTTAAGCATACCTCAAGTAACTCTTAATTCTTTTATCAATTTTTTATTTATTTAAAATTACTACAGTATTACATTTTGAATAATTATCTAAATTTAAAATATCTCAGTGGAATTTAATTTTTTTACATAAATGGAAGTGACTATGTAAATTCTTGGATGATTATATCAATCTGGTGGACCTATGGATTGTTATTTGAATTTTTTCCCAAATTATTTTCAGCTTTTAGGATCTAAGTACAAGCATAAATATAGGTCATCATTTTCTTGATTAAGGGGGGCTTATATTACCATCATAATATATCAGGGTTTGGTGTAAAATATTTAAATCAAGTGGCGCTCTTATTAAAATTTCTCCCACTACCTTCTCCACTGTCTAAAAGCTGGCGGCCACCAAATCTCTGAATCTTTTAAAACAAAATTTGCTTGTCTGGACTTAGTAATTTTTTTGTGGTTGGATAGTAGGTATGACTCACACGGGTTGGAAATAAATTGGTTTGAACCGAGTTACGCGCTACACAGGGAGGTTCTCAGTTAGTGGGACAATTTTGGAAGGGTTTAGAGGGCCTTAAAATAAGCATGTTTGCGTAATAAACCCCTATGCGAAAATCATTAGATTTTGGGATAAAGAGGGACAAAATTTTAAGAAAAAATCTTATTTTTTACGATAAATTTGACATCCCTCTAAATATTTTTTTTAAAATTAGTGGGTAGTTTATATGCATCGAGTACTATTTTTATAATACATAATTTAATTTTTCATGTTACCAGTGGCGTCCATGCGGGCAAGAATCTAGTGAGGTCTTTAAGAAAAAAGGTACGTCACTATTTTTTCTTCAAAGAAGATATATTTTTCAAAGTCTCATTTAATTTAGAGTTAATTTTGTTTTACGCCTTTGTTTTCTCCGACCTACCGTTTTCGCATAAAAAAAGTAAAAACCATTATCTGAAATTTATTTCTCACTAAAATTTAAATTTTTAGTTTCATCCGTTTTAATTTATATATTGCTCTTATTGTGGAGTTCGGTGCCAAAAAGTGAATTTTTGTCATTTTTAATAATTCGTACTAATTAATTATTTTTAGTAAGCCGACCACTTGTCTGGTATCTGGTATAAGATAAATAATTAGTAAATAGGAGTTATAAAATGGAGGAATATCCGAATGTAGAATACGCTGACATTCATCTAATTTATAGAGAAGCTAGCGGTAATGCTAGAAGAGCTGAGCAGCTGTATGCAGAACGATTTCCAGCACGTCGTCATCCTGAACGTAAAGTTTTTCCAAGAGTTCATAGTAATCTTTCTGAAACTGGTAACTTCCGAAACAGACGGGACAAGGGCGGTCGTTTGTTATTCGTACAGTTGAGTTTGAAGAAGCGGTTTTAAAACATGTGATGTGGAGCTCCAAGTACTGTTTGACAGACTCTCCGACATCAACAGATATATGCGTGCAACTTGCAAAAAGTTCAAGCCATGGGTCCAGATGATTACATACCGCGACGCCGAGAACAGGAACTGATGCAACCATGTTTTGGCTGCCATGTTTAACGAAACTTGTTTTACACGGGACGGTTTTTTTAACAGTTGCAATAGCCATATTTGGAGTGAAGATAATCCCCATGCTATATCCTTTCGTAGAGATTAACACCAGTTTTTAATAAATATTTATGCTGGAATCGTAAACCAACGAGTCATCGAGGACCATTTGCTGCCACCACACTTAAATTTATGCTCAATTTCTGCAGCATGTGCTTCTGGAGCTATTGTAGGATGTGTCACTAAATATTAGAGCTCATATATGGTTTCAACATGATGGCACTCCACTACATTTTACTTTGCAAGCACATCAATAATTATAAGCAAGTTTTCCTAATAGATGGATTGGCCGAGACGGCACTGTTCAATGGCCAGCGCGGACGCCCGACTTGACTTCATTGGATTTTTTTTATGGGGTCGTGTTAAAACGTTGGTGTATGAAACCCAACTGTTCCCACTCAAGAAGAGCTTTTGGGACGAGTGATTGCTGTATGTGCAGAGGTTCAAAATACAGTGGGGATATTTGAAAGAGTTCACCAAAACATAAGCCGCCCTGCTCAGCTTTGCGAAAAATTTGGTGGTCACAGTTTTTATAAGCTATGTATGACATGACCAAAAATTTTGTTATATTTTCTTTTTGTTTTCTGGAGGGCGTTTTTTTTAAGAATTTGATATTAGTAGATATTTATAAATCTAAGATCAAAGAATTTTATTGCAATTTTTTTCTTATAATAAATACCTACCGTAAATATTATAAGACGGATGAAACTTAAAATTTAAATTTTAGCGAGAAACAAATTTCGAACAATGGTTTATATTATTTTACGCGAAAACGGTACGTTGAATAGAAAAAAATCTAACCCGCATGGACGCCACTAGCAAAATAAAAAATTAAATTATTTATTAGAAAATAGTACTAGATGCATGGAAACTACCTACTAATTTTCAGAAAAATATCTACAGGAATGTCAAATTTATCGTGAAAAATAGGATTTTTTCTTAAAATTTTATCACCCTTTATCTCTAAATCTAATCATTTTCGGATAGTGGTTTATGGCGCAAACTTGCTCATTTTGAGGCCCTCTACAACCCTTCCAAGTTTTAATACTAATATGACACACCCTGTATATGGACGTAGAAGGCAACGAAGTTGCTGACCAGCTTGCCAGAAATCGAGCACAGATCGACTTTTGTGGCATCACTAGAGGATACCAAATGGAAAAAATTTGAATGTTGAACAAAATGTGGGAAACAGTCACATTGGGTTAATGCACTTGGGCACAGGGCAGTCAAAAAGACTCATATCTCACTTGCCTAAATACACACACTTAATCTCCAGAAAAACTAAATTAAAATGGTCGTTGACCCTTCTGTTAAAGTAATGCAGATCTCATATTACCTACTCTGTGAGTGTCAATCACTAACTCGACAAAGATTGAGCTACTTTAAAACTTTGTTAATTGAACTAAAGACTTCTCCAAACACTCATCTTTGGAATATTCTATCGCAAGTGCCGAGCGAATTCATTACATACCATGCCAAATCAATCTTAAGAGCCATAAAATAAAACTTATACTTGAAATACAGGAAATTACTTCAATTGCCTCTAAGAAGTCAGAAATTACGTCAACTGTCTGAAAGAATTTACAAATGACTTAAACTGATTGTAAGAATCCTTACATATCTTAAACTGACTAAAAGAAATTGAAAATTGCTCTAAGTGCCTAAAAAAAGTCACAAATGGTTCAGTTGCCTAAAAAAGAAACTAAAAAAGACATGACATATTGCATCAAAAAAAAAACAATGCTTAAGCTGTCAACATACAATTTAACACTAATATTAATGCATAAATAAAGATTACAAAATGGGGAAGTCTTTATCTCCAAGAAAAATGCATGTAGGTCACTTAGGTAAATGTATTATGCATTTCGGCTGTGTAAACAGCTAACATCAGATACAGAACATTACAAAAAACATATACGTTTACCAAATAAAACAAAAATTACCCGTTATCGGGAATAAAAACAACAATGTTGTTATATACACATTCTCCTACAAAATATGGACTTCTAGTCAACTATTAATGCATAAATGTTTACGACTATAAGTTAAGCTATCTATATACAAACTCCTGACAGCTTTAGCTGTCAAGTATAAATCATGTATCGCTTCAACTATCTATAAAGAGGAGTCCTTCAGATGAATTTAGTTATCTGGAAGAAATCGGAAATTGCCTTAACTCCCTGGAAAAAGTCACGGACAAAGACGGCGTCAGCTGTACAGAAGTAATTAAAAATTACTTTAATTACAAAAAACGGAAGTTTGGTCAAAGGTCTTAAACTCATATTAAATTTAAGATTTGGTTACAAGTATTTCGCTCTTAAAGGCATCATCAAACCTGTTCAACAGATCTAGTATACCGTAATCTATCTGTAGTGTGCACGTCTTAAAACTGCTCTTCTTTAAGAATGTAAAGAAACTATTGATCAGGTTTGATAATGCACTTAGGGGCGAAACACGTGTAATCAATTCTTAATCTTAATATAAATTCGCGACTTTTGACCAAACTTTTAGTTCTTTTTAATAAGTAAGTATCTTTCTGTAAGAAAAAATGGACGATTAATTTCAATAACTTAAACCCACAAAAAAATTAGAAATAACTTTAACTGCTTGGAGGAAATTACAATGGTTTGAACTACTCGGAATTTATTAGAAATAATTTGATGCCTGAAAAAAATCATTGATGGCTTCCAGCACCAATAAGAAATATTTTGTAATAGGCTCATACTAGACATGTGACTTTTTCCCTTTAATCCCTATTTCCAAAACTATTTTAAACTTACGTAGGTCAGAAACTGTGTAAAGTCCTTAATTTTCGAAAATTTATAAATAAATATAAAGATAATAAAACACAGTCATTTTTAATTTGAATTTTCTAATTATTACCTCTGGTATGCTCTTTGTTGCTTACGGTAAAAGCGGTTGAAATCACAGGTAAAAAAAATGAGAGGGTAGCCGGATCTTTTTACGGCCTGATGCCGGTTTCTTTGCCTCATTAGCACTCGTGTTTCGGCATTCTATTAACTAACAGGTAGAATAGATAACAAAGAGGAATTGTGAAAAAAGAAGAGTTGATTTTCACCAACGTTTAATTCCAACTTAAATGTTTTAGGTTAACGATGTGATGCTATTTTAATATATGTAACCTACTTTATTTTTAAATATTGTGATAGTTGTTAAAAATTAAGAAGTAAGTAAAAAAATAAAGGGGTACATATGGCAGCTTTCAGCTTTTGAGCAGTATTATAGTTGGTCGTGAATTTGGAATGAATTCTTTAAATGAGATGCTTATCTTATGAGCGTCATCCAGTTTTATCGCAGTGTATTCAAGTTTATCAAAAACTTATAAGTTTGCTGTCGAAAGAAATATAACACTCAGTTAAACACAAAATAAGCTTTAATCAGTTTTAATAATAAGAATTCATTTTCTATTAATATTAATACATAACAGATAAAAATAAGCAATCACCAATAAACTCGTTAAAAAAAAAACAAATAGTTTTACCATTTCGCTTTTACCTACCTATGCACAATATAAGTTTAAAAATATAATATTACAACTCTCAGAAAATATCTAGGTTTATATATCAAAGCGTGTTAAAAATGATTAAATACAAAATGTATATGCTGAATATCTACCTTTGACCAAAGTTATATACTCATTTAAAAAAAATAAAGAAATTATATGTCTTTCAGAGAAGTTGTTTACAGATCGGTTAGAAAGTGAAATAACTTGTTTTAAACGTAATGAAGATAAATAAATGGCAAGTGCCCTTACTGCAACTAAAGACTGGTGTCAAAGGTACTTACAGTACTCTTATCGGAATTTCATACCCAGACCAAATTACACAAATAGTCGTTAGCAACAAGAAACATTCCCCACAACCTTTGATTAATTACTTAGAACATTGAAAGGTTAGAATTATTAAACAGCAACTTTGTTTGAGTTCAATATGTGCACAGGGGCAAGGGGGGTGTTTTGTTTACAAACTTATTTCTCGATTTTATGTTGTCAAGTTTACACGTATTTTCAAAGGAGGACATTTTCATCTAGGGTTAATGCGCTAGTTCGCGACCATGCGCTAGTTCTCGACCACTTGAGCGTTTAAACTTTATTAATAATAAGAAAACAATCAGATTTTTCGCGCCGAAATAATTTAGAATTGCTTCTGACAATTTTTTTGATCATCGGTAACACTTAGCGCCCCCTACATGATACTAAAAGGGTTACCTCAAAAAATCAGTTGACATCGTGCCACAAACGCATTATTGTGTATATTTGAAAAAAAGTTGTAAAGCATGTTGCAACAGAAAATAGCGAGTAAGTGAACAGATTTTTAAAAAAAATTGTGTGTCTTTATTATATATGCTTTAGAATGATTTTTTGATAATTTTTTCAACAAAATTTTGCTCAAAATATATTTTTTTATACTAAATATTAGGTGGTCGCGAACTGAATTCAAAATAATAGTCATTTTTAGTTCTCGGCCGGGTGGTCGAGAACTAAAGTTTTACGACCATTGTTAAATCGTTAATGTTAAAATACTCATTTCAATTAAATGTGGTGGTAGTTCTTATATCTTGTACGAAAAATATGATATTTCCATTAGTTTAGTTCGCGACCACCCTTTTCAAAACATATAAATTATAAATTTACTGCTGAAGTTTGATGGTCGAGAACTGTCCAAAACTTCAATTTAGTTCTCGACCACCCATCTTTTTTGTTGAATTCTATGCTCGATTCTATGTGTTTCTGGAGCGTTAAACTGCCTCGCCTGAGGAATTGCCTCGCGAGGCAAACAGGGTCGTTTGTGCAAATGGTCTGTACTAACAGCTTATGTTGTAGTATGTCACACTATATCAGAAAAAATACTGTTGAACTCTAAGGAATGCCTCGGGCGAGTCCGCTCGTTTGGAACTGTCCTCTATCTTGATTGCAAATGTTTTATTTTTCCAGTGGTACGTAATAAGAAAAATCACAAAGCTGGTATTTAGGATTTTTAAAAAAGGAATCCGGAGATATCTCTAAGAGAAGCGAAAAGCGTTAATAAGGCTAGGGGAGTGGTTAGTGAGACTTCAATACGAAAGTGGTTTTTAGATTTGCGAGAATATTTAACTAAAAACAACCTTATGCAAATATTTAGTGATCCCACAAGAATCTTCTATTGTGACGAATACGGGTTTTGTTTATACCCTAAATCAGGAAAAATTCTGGGACCTAAAGGCTACAAAAATCTTTACGACGTTAAACTTGGAAACGAAAAGGAAAATATAACTGTTCTTATGATGTTTAATACAAGTGGAAACATTTCCTCATCTTTAGTATTATTTCCATATGTGAGACCCCCAAGAGCTCTTGTCGAAAATATGCCACAAGGATGGGTGTTAGGGAAATCTGAGAAAGGATGGATGACTTCAAATGTTTTTTTGAATACATCGTGAATGATTTTCATAAATGGACATTGGAAAACAGTATTCCTAAACCACTAATTATTTTTATTGATGGGCATAAATCTCACATGACTATGTCGTTAAGTCAATGGTGTGATGAAAACCAAGTTATTTTATATGCGCTACCCTCCAATACAACCCATATAATGCAACCTGCAGATGTAAGTTTGTTCAAACCAATGAAAACCAATTAGAAAAAAACGGTTCGCAACTGGCAAAGTAGACCAGAGAATATTAATTGTCCAGTAAGCAAAATAAATTTGTGCAGTATTTTCAATGAAGTATTATCGAACAATGTAGAAGAATTTCAAGCGAGTATCAAAAATGAGTTTCGGAAATGTGGGTTGTTTTCGATGCTGATTCTGTTGATTATACAAAATGTGTCAAGGATATTGCTGAAGCTCTTTCAACAAACAAATTACCCAGGCAAAGGCGATCTAGTGAGGGTAGTGAGGAATCTCACAAAGAGACTTAACATCAGCAAAAAAAGTAAGTCTAGCAATTAAAGAAAATTTACAATCTTATAGAATTAACCCTGATGTAATTCTAAATGAAATACAACTTCTGCAAGAGAATATTGAAAAACAAAGTCCAAAAAAACGCAATATAGTATTACGAAAAATCCTGTGATAGAAGCACCAAAAGCTCTAGATGATTCTCAACCCTATAGTCAAGCAGCTACACCTCATGAAGTAGAAATAAAACCCTCTTGCTCAAGTAAACCTGACTTGCAAATAATTGATAATGATTTATCAATTAATAATGATATAAATCAGGTAAGCGTTGACCTACTGCCAGATGTTACTTTAGGTGATACTTTTACATCATCTTTTATGAAGGACTTAGAAAATAACAAACTTGTAGTGCTTGTTCCTACGTTAATTACATCTGATAATAACTCTAATATAAACAATGATAGTACTAATGGTAACCTTAATATACAAATTGATTCTACTAGAGAATATTTAAGTGATGACCTCGATGATGTCATTAATATTACCCCTAATATTGAGCCTAATATTATAAGAGATCATTTTTCCAGTGATGCAAAGGTCGATACCACTTCTGATAAAAGCAAGAATGATTGTGATGATTTTCTAAAGGTTAAAGTCTTAAAATTATCAGCTGTTACCAACAGCTTACCGCTGTAAACATCAAATAAACCATCATGTTCTTTTACAAAAGCAATTGACAATCATTTGGTATACCCTGAGCCAATCAAGCGAAGTAGTAACACTAACAGAAAAAAACCTTTCTTGAAAACACCTAGCGCGATTTCATATAGTGAGTGGAGGAAATATTATGAGAAAAAAGAAAATGAGAAAACAGAAAATAAACTTAAAACAATTCAGAAAAAAGAAGAAAGAAAAAAATTAGAGGGAGAAAAGCAAAAACCTTTAAAAGCTTTGAAGAAAAAACAAAAAAAAAATGGTGAAAATCCTGAAAGCTTGACAGAGTAAGGTACCATGTGCAACATGTTTCGAAGAACTTAACAGTGATACGGACGACGATGATAAAAAAAATATAGGATGCGATTATTTTGAAAAATGGTATCACAAAAAATGCACCAAATTCATTGATACCCCATACAATATTGCCGCAATTCAAGACTACAAATGTGATGAATGTTAAAGTACGTTATTTTCAAATTTAGTTTTAACTTTTTACCTTATTTGTAAGCGCTAATTTTCGTTTTATTTTTTATAATTAAAAACCAACCCACGTGTTTTTTTCTTTAACTTTTTTGTTCCTATTTCCTATCTGGTTTTTTTTTTACTTATATAGAGCATTTTTATTTGTTTTGTGTTTTTTTTTTTAAATAAATAAATATTTGTTTTTGTGTTATTTTTTGTTAAGGCTTTTTTATTAAAGTTGTCTATACTATGCAATCCAATCGCCTTAAAGTTGTTTAAAAAAAGAGTGGTCGAGAAGTAACATTTAAATGGTCGCGAAATATGTGGGGTGGTCGAGAAATAGTGAAATGGCACTTTTTTACTATTTTAGTAAAAAAAAATATTTAGAATACACCACAACTAAAAATATTTATTTAAAATAATTTAGAACTGTTTAGAGATTTAGAAAAAGTCACTATGGTAAGTGATAGATTAATATTTCAATTTTCACAACATTTGAAAGTGAAAATTTTACTAAACTGGTCGAGAACTAGCGCATTATCCCTATATACCAACACATATAATAATGTTAATTTAACTTATTGATGTTAGATTTGGGATTAAAAATAAAAAGTCGAAAGAGATATTTGTTATTCTAAGCGCAAAAATAACATCTTTAAAGCAAAAACAAATCATAAGCATCCTTATTCCTAAAACCGTAGCATACTTATTCTAAAAAATTTGAAATAGCTACACCGCAGGCAAAACCTGCTGTCATTTTGCGAAATGTCATCTTGATAAATGGCTTTGTGTTTATATTCGGCATTTGTGAAGTTCTGTGTTTTTCCTTGAGTTTTTGGTTGAAAAAGGAAAAAGGTTGAGTCATTTCAGTTTTTTCTGTAATTTGTTACGATAGTAAAAATTTGTGCCGTTTCTGCTGCACCATGAGAAAAAGACGATCTAAGCCGATCTTCTCACAAGTAAATATCGATATTGTCATAACATCATATCAAGAGACAACCATCGCCATAAATGTATAATAATAAAAACTTCTCAAGAAATCTATAATTATTATAAAATATTTAATTTTCATACAAATGCTTTTTATTGGAAAAGCACCTTTACTCTAATGAAGTATGTTAAAAAACGCATAAAGAGTTCATAAACGGTAATATTGTTTTTAATGTAAAATATAATTTATTAATAATAAATATTTATCATGTAAATAAATATATTTTGACGACGTCACTGGTAAAGATTACTTGTGTCGGTGAAATCAACAATGCGATCGAGCGGCGTTGCGATGTTGTTGCCTTTTTCTCTAAATTACGTTATCTACCTTCATTTATTTTTGAATGGTGACTTCTTTATCGAGTATCTTATTATATTTTATGAAAAAAAATGATTCATATTTTATTAAAGATAAATAGTATTACTTAGTGCCTGTCAAAATAAGTGACAAATTTCTGTGGTATTATAAAGTGTTTTTTTTTCCATTTCTACATAGACATTTCACATCATTGCATCAGAGATGTTGCAAGCAAACAAGCTGCTAATTCTAGCCTTTCAATGTTCTAAGATTAATTACCTGGCTTTGCCAAGAGATTTAACTGGCTTGACTAAGACCATATCTAAAAGGTCTTAAAAAAAAAGAAACACATGGAGCCTAAGTATAAGTTTCCACAAAAAATCGATAATAAAAAGGCTCAACCTCAGGATCTTAGGAGGGTCTAAGCATTAGTTTAGTTTACATATGGTAGACACAGCGTCTAAAGAATGACGAAACAAAACTACATATTACCTCAAAATTTAACCAACGTTTGGCTTTTTAGGAAGGTGTTTTACTAATCAAAGTCCTTCAGGAAAAGAACCAAGATGGTCGATAATCGAACCTGTTAGGTTCAACAATTTGAACAAGTTCAGAAGATCATCTCCACTTATCTGATATTAGCAATGATGCCAAACATAACCAAAATAACACACTACCAAAAGATTTCATTCCTAATGATCCTTATTATTTTAATTAGCAACCCGCAAAAGTAAAAACGATACAAGGTTTATATTCTATAAAAAACGCACTAATAATATACAGAATCTAAAAATAATAATAACTATAACATAAACCGGTTGATTTGAATTTGGACAGTAGCGATGCAAAATGGTTTTTGAGCATATAGTCTCCTGATAGACCCGTCATGCCTCATCAGAGGCCAAAAGCACTGAAACAGCCAATAGTCTATTTTGAGGCTTCTAAACGATTTAATGTCGCTGGGCAAATTGTGTGGTGTAAGGGGCGAAGGTAAGGTACCACCAAAATTCTTATTAACCTCACCTGCTCGAGTGGAAACTATGTCATCTGGTGCACCCTGCTAGATAACTGACGAGGCTCTGACGAATGAACAAGCTAAAGAAAGGTCACTTTTTTGTCCTGAAGCTAAGAAATTAGCCTCAAAGTCGGAGGAATTACCACGATCGTCGATGGTATAAAGATACCTAAGGCAACGGAAAACCATGGTATTGAAGATCATTATGATATTTCCAGGACATCTTTTGTTTATTCTTTTCATCATGACAGGAAACACGAGAAAAAAGACCCTTAGTCCCGGGCAGATGTTGAATTATTAGAGGGGACTAAGAATGATGAAATTTTAAACGTATTGGAAAATGGAACACACTCTTTATAAAGCAGTAAAGTTGAACAATGGCATAAAAGCAATAAACATACTAAAATTGGATATTTTATGTATTAGCGAGACGATATGACGAGTGGCATGTGTAAAAAGGGCCAAACAATATTCTACTACTCAAGGCATAACAATCCAGAACGCAGGAATGGTATAGGGTTTCTCCTGAGTCAACAAATGGATAGATGTGCTAAGAAGGCAGCAGCACATTCCGATAGGATTATGCTATTGCAATTAGAAACTTGACCTGTTAATGTTAACTTGATACAAGAGTATTCACCCACTGTAGAAAGACCAGACGCTGAGCAATTCTATGAACACTGAGAGAGTTGCTCGGAGCAATTAAAGCTAATGAAACTCGTCAAGTACTATAGTACTTGACGACTTCAGTGCTAAGGTTGGAACATGACCACGTTAAGTCTCTACAGAAGGTCTACACGTGAAAATCACCAAGAGAGAAAGTGAAGAAACAAATAGACTACGTATCGATAAATCAGAGGTACCACAACAGTAAAAAAGAATATAATTGCCTAAAGTGCGGTCATTGGCTCAGCCCACAGCTCCATCATCGCAAAGTTTAAGTTCAGACTGAAACTATAAAACAGGAAGAAAATATAGTTAAAATACAAGGGAAAACATGAGAGCCGTACTTCAAAAAACTCTATTTGAAAAACAACACGCATTATTACGTGTCTGAAGAAATATGGAAAAGGATTAAAACTAAAATAAATGTAGCCACAAAAGCTCTCCTTAGCTGGACTTTATGGAACTTCGATTAGTGAAAAACCAAACTGGCAGATATAGTGAGTATCACCGAACCATAAAAAATAAAACAAAAAAAAGTTAAGGTGTATTGGACTACAAATTATTGTGAAGAAGCTGAAAACCTTCACATACCCCATGACAGGTTTAATTTCCATAAAAAACTTAAACAAATTAGAGGCACTAACAGAAACAAATCGATAACCTCACTTACAATTGATCAAGGAAGAGATTGATGTAAATCACAAAGAAATTAAGCAAACTTGGTTAAAATACGCAACAATTCTTTTTTGCGATAACCGAGAAGACCATGAAAACCTTGCATAATCAAATAAGCGGTCCAACGATCATTAGGTTCAAAGTGAAGTAAGCTTTAGGACTGTTAAAGCACGATAAACGCCCAGGATATGATAACATATTTGCTAAAGTACTAAAACAAGTGAATATGCACCGTTCAACACGTCTATTTAACAGAATATATGACTCCTCAAACTACAGGAGGATTGGCCTAGATCGACTTTTGTAATAATTCCTATGAAAAGTACTTCTACACAGAGTGGGAACTTTTGGCTTAGCAGCCTGATGAGGCATAAACTTAAGATTTTCCTTAGAATAATTCATGGTAGGTGGTTCTACATAATAGATTTGAAGGAATGAGCGGTGAGTTGCAGTTCCGTTCTATTAGGGGATTGTGATCAAGAGAAGTTTTGTTTACGCTAAAGCTTCGGGTACAAAAGTGCTACGGTCAACAACGGGACGTCTTTCACTATTTTATTGATTACCAAAAAATGTTCGATAATGTCAGACATGATTTATTTATAGCAAGACTTCGAAAAATCGGAATAGATGAGAAGGATATTCAAATGATCAAGCAACTTAATGGAACTAGAAAACAGACGTGAAGATAAATGACACAGTATCAACCGAGGTTTTTGATGTAACCAAGGGAGTGCGGCAGAGTGGTGCATTTTGTCTCCAATACTTTTTCCCATGTGTGTCGCGAAAATATTTCTTGCTCTCAAAAATGAACCCAGGGGTATCAAGGTCAATGGAAGACCAATCAATAATATCAGATACCCATACGATATTCGGATCTTGAGCATCTATTAAATAAGATAAATGACATCGGTTGCCAGTACGGTCTGCTTATTTATATCTTCAAAACAAAATCCATGGTGTTCAGTAGACGAATCCGAGAGGTTACTCTCAAGATAGAGGGCGAAAACATCGAACAAGTGAAGAGATTTAGGTACCTCGGATCTGTTGTTAAGCGAGTGACAATTGACTGTTTTAGGGTGTTCAACAGCTTACCCCTAGACCTATAACTAAAAGTAATAAGCGGCTATGTGTGATCCGCCGTATTATTCGGGGCTGAAACATGGTCGATTAAATTAAGATCACTTAATCTCATTGAAGAGTTTGACATGAGGACTCTCCACAGACTATCACAAATCTCTTACACCAAATACATTACAAACAAGAAAGTACTACGGAGGTGTCCCCTGAGACAAATTCGGAGAGGGCCTCATTATGCCATCCCGAAGCTGATCCTCCAGGGAAGATGGAAAGCGAAAGGACCCGGACGAAAATAAGCGATTCACCTCTAGTTTGTCAACGATTTCTGGCGGTTGAACAAGCTAGAGAAAGGTGACGGAGGAATTACCACAGGCAAGATAGCAAGCCGAAGGGGATCCGCACGAAAACAGCACTCATGACTTCCAAACATCAGAAACTAGAGCGGGGTGCCAGATGTGGTAACCATATTTCGTCGGGCAGCAGATAATCTTACAATCATCTAGAGAATGTACGGAAGATCCTCAACGTGCAGAATGCATATGGGATCGGAAGAAGAAGAAGAAAGACAAACTGTAAGTATTGCATACATTTTTGCAGCCAGCGTGCGTCAGTACTGAGCACTCCATAATTACGTGGTCTGCAATTTTCTCCTTCCCTCAATAATTGTCTGTTAAGACCTGTAGAGGGCCCAGGTATATGAGCTTGAGTCTGTTCCATCCAGGCGCTTCAATTTACTTTCGAATTCTCTTGCTCTTAAGCAGACTCTTAGGTGGCAAGACAGCTAGATACATGCTTGGACCTGAAGATTTTTAGATGTACTAGATTTAATAGCATCTCTGCTGTCCGATCAGATTGAGAAAACTGTGTTAGGCTATATACAACTTAGAATGTTTTGTCTGCATTTTAACTTAAATACTTCTTTACTAAATTGAGAATACTGCTTTACTAATGCACTCCTACTAATATCTTTGTCGAACATATTGGTCAGGAAGTCCTTATAGTCTAGACTCTATCTGGTGCCATAGTCACTTCCCCATCTAAAGAAAAGGGTTTTCTTATACGACTAGTTATTTAGCTCATCAAAGACAGTCTCAAATTATATCGCATGGTTTGGGGGCGGCAAGTTCAACAGAGTCTAGTTAACGCTGTTTGCATAGGATAGGTTGGAATCTATATAGTTGCACTCAAATTTTTGCTTTCTCCGTCCAGGGCTACCAGATAATAGCCCTGAATGTGAGAAGAGGTTAAACAACGGTCGTGTAGACCCTGTAAAGGATTTTAAGGGACAGGCCAAAACGCGCAGGTGGCAGCCTATCAGGTTAAATATAACCTAACAATTTCCAGCATTATAGCTTATTAACATTTTTCAGAAGTCATTGATATGAAATTTCAATTGGTTTAGTGTGACAAACTTAGAGCCTTAAAACTCACCTAAATGGAAAAGATACTATTTTACTGAAAACAGACTATATCACGCTATTACAGAGTGACTATGAGAAAGAACTTGCTTTTTTTAATCTGCAGCAAGGAAAACAAACTATATGAAGAAATTATTCTTCAGTAAAAAGGAAACCATGATACTGCATAGATCTGTCAAGTTAGAGTCTCTCTGATAGACAAATACTAAGAATTGAGATTGCTAGAACTAAAATCAATACCATTGATCAATGTAGTGTCTAGAGAAAATCCTAATTGGAAAATATACTTAAGCTCGAATATCAGCTGACAATGCATCAATAAATTGGCTGGCTAAGCAACTATATGATGAAATGAAGAGAAAGAGGGATAACTAAAAGTACACACAATCAAAGCGTTGATCTTTAAACATTAGCATCCCTTAATTTATTGCTTAGAATTGTTATTTAAAAAACTACAATTTAGTACCTTAGATAGTTATTTGATTCCCTTAACATGTGCATCATAAATACTTCATATTAGTTTCTTTCACTTTTTATTCCGCTTCTTTTTCTCCTCCTTCTTTTTCCTTTATTTCTTGTTCTCCTTCTTTTTTTTGCAACTCGTCGTCTTTTTAAACTCTAAATGATGAATTCTTCTCCTTTTTCTTCTTCTTCTTTTTTAAATCTCATATATTTAAAAGTTGGATATTCTAACAAAATAATCAATTTTGGCACAAACGGGCAGAAATGACAATGAGTTAGTTATTGTTCACAAATCAATATCTGGATAAGACTCATATACTCTATTCATGCACATCGTATATAATACTTCTTATTCTTTTTCTTCTTCTACTTTTCCTTCTTTTCTTGTTGTCTTCTCTTCTCTAGATTTTCCAAAAGCTTAATAATCTAAATAAATTGTCATTTGTGTTAACCAAATCAAATTTTTATTAGACTTAAGTTACAGTTATTAATTGTCTAATCGGAAATCACCGTCTTTCAGTCCTCATATTATATTAATCTTTTATTTAGTTATTCACTTATATGATTTCTGAGGAAGATCCTTAGTTTTTTTTCCTTGTTCTTTATTTTCTTCTAGAATTCTCGCTATATCAAAGGCTAAATGAACCAAGTAAACTGTCATTTGTATTAATACTTTTCGTTAAACAAAAATGCTAATTATTTATTTTCTAATTAGAATTCATTTATTATTTTAGGGTCCTGCTTAAGTCACATTTATAATTCTGCACCTGTTAGTATCTACATTATACTGTATCTAAGGCAGTTTCGCACAAAACAACTACGTTAAAGTCCGAACATAGGAAGATCTCATGAAGTGTTAGATTTTGCACCTGCATCACTGACTCCTGAACCGTATCATTACCGATCCCGTCATCAGGAAAAATGCGAAAATAATCACTTACGAAGGCCGAAAAGCGCATATAATAGTTCTAAGGCGATAATGATACGTTCCAGTTTCACAGCTTTCAGATTTGTTCTGGTGTTAGACAAAAAAGAAACAAATGGTGGCCGAATGAGTTTTGGGTAAATTTTAGGGCCCGCACCGCCACATAATAGATTAGGAATGGTTTTGAAATTGGCACGGTGTGTCAGGTTTGTATTGTAGTAAAATAATTCGAGCTGCATGGTGCTTTCTTTGATGTTCTTAAGCGTTATATTGAATATAAATGAGTATGCAATATACAGAATATTTGTTTGAGCGTTTCAAAATGATTGGTTTTCTTCAGTTGATCTTTATCTAGTAAACATTTTGCCTTTAGAAATGACTATAAATTTAACTGTTACTTGATACCTTACAAAACAAAAAGAAATTGTCACCGGTAGTTTCTGATCTTTATCTAAGCTATACCCTTCGGATCTATAGATTGCGTAAAAAATGGTCTTATGTTTTTAGTGATGTGTATTGTTTTCCTAAAAAAATTTAGATTTTTAAAAAGATATCTTTTGTTTCGTTTTTTGTCACGTTAAGCCTCAAAAAATACTTTGCAATACGTACAAATGAGTACCTTCTAGCTAAGTCAGATTACTCGATTATGCCACAGGGAATAATCGAGTAATCTGAAAATAATAAAGGGACCACAGTTGTTCTCTATCTATGTTGCGGCTATGTATAAGCATCTACAATATTGTAAGATACAACAGTATGGGACGATTCGAATATATATATCATTCCCTGAAAGTCAGGTGCAAACTGCATAAAACTGTTTTAATACTGACTTAAATCATATTAATAATTTTGCCAAAAATCACAATTTAAAACTTTGCCCTTCTAAATCGTCTGTAATATTTTTTGGTGGTACCAAACTAAAACTTAAGAGTGTCCGAGAATTTTGTTCCTAAAATAAATGATACAAGCCTTCCAATAGTCGAGAAAGTTAAAAATTTAGGTATTTATCTAAAGGGCAGACTTCAAAAGGGCAGTAAATAATATTTGGTTTCTTTAGGTTCTTTATACAATAAATTTTTATTAAGTGATTTATTTAAATGTTTGTCATACATTTTATTTATATGTTTCGGTGGAAAATTATTGTTATTTGCAATTTTTTTAATGATCTTCAACTCAGAGAGGAAGTCTGTCCTTTCTAGGGGTATAGAGAAAATTCTTGAAAAATACGAATGAAACGAAGCAAGTTTATGGCTATGGGGATGGTTGGAACTATAGGGGATGGTGCTGTCTGTACTTGTGAGTTTACGATATATCGAAAATTTAATTTTATTGTTGAAGTGCTTTAAATTAAGATCCAGAAAAGGTAATGATTTATTTTCCTCTATTTCAAAAGTGAACGTTATTGAGGGGTGTAAAGCATTTAAAAAAGTTACAAATGTATTTAGGTCTTCTTTATCCCCTTGAAAAATGACAAAAACATCATCCACGTATCTTTTGATAAAGAAGATGTGGTGGAAAAGAGAACTGTTCTTAATTTTGTGTTCCAAATTAGACATAAAGATCTCTGCTAGCAAAGGAGACAAGCTTGAGCCCATAGCGACGCCTGTGTTTTGCTGGTAAAAAGTCCATTGAACTGGAAAAAATTTTGTTGTAGAACTAACTTAACTAAAAGACATAAATTATCAATATGAATTTGGAAAATACTGACACAGTCCTCAAGAAGATCTCTCAACAACACACAATCACTTGGGGGGATACTTGGGAATAAATTGAGACTAGAAAGGTTGGGTTGAGTGGAAAGGTAAAGTTGGGTAGCGGGTGGTAAAGTCAGATCTTTTAATTCATCCGCTAGTTGTGAAGAATTTTTAATAGAAAAGGAACTCTTAAAGTTAGTAATTAAAAGTAAAATGTGATTCAGCCCTGAGCTGAGTTTATCACAAGGAGAAGAACAGTAGGACACCACAGGACGAATAGGAATGTCTTCCTTATGGATTTTGGGAAGGCCATATAATAGAGGGGTGGATGGGTTGATCGGCGTTAGCTTAAACTTATTAGTCCTGAAAAATTCTAAAGCCTTACTTACTTCAAGTACTTGTTTCAGTGTATTTTTAAACTTGATGAAAAATTTCTCTAAAGGGTTAAAAGTAATATGCGAAAAATTGTCAGAAGAGAAGAATAAATTTACTTTTTCGATGTATTGAGTCCTATTCAAAATTACTAGACATTTGCCTTTGTCTGCTTTGGTCAGAGTCAGATCATCGCTCATTTATTTTATTCTTTAAGTCTTTTAAAGTTTTAAGGTTTGAATCAAATCTAGATGGTAAATTATTTAAATTGTTGTAATAATTACTTAAATAAGAAGCCGTCTGGGATCTAAGAGTTTCTTTTAAGAGTAAATTATTTAAAACAGAGAATATATTTTCACAGTTGACCGCCAACAGTTCCAAATTTTGTTTTTTTGGACTTATATGAAAATTGTATTTAATTCCAGAGTTTAATAGTTGTATTTCTTTATCTGAAAAGACGGTGTTGCTTAAATTAAGCGATCTAGGGTGAAAATTGAAATCTGGAGTATCATGTGCTGAGGTATTTTCTTGAAATTCAGACATAAAGATTGAATTATTAAAGCTTAAGTTTGTAATGGATTTATCACCACCCTCACAAAAAATTGAATTAAAATATTCCCTTTTAGCCGAGTGATGGTCATGATAGACTGGGGTCTGGTTTTGGTCAAATGAAGTCGATTTCTCTTTTCTGAATTTTAAAATGTGAATTTTATTTTTTAAGCGTTGAAATTTAATATATTTTTGATCATAAATAAAGTTTAAAAAGTGTGAAATTAAGGAGTCCCATTCAGCAGCATACAACAACGAACTTAATCTAAAATACAAAAATATCAGTTTGAGATCAATAATGTTAAGTTTAAATTAATGTTTCTTAATTTCTTCTTTTAACCATACTTTTGTAGCTAAATTTATAGGTTTAGCGACTGAAGTTGAAGAGTTGTTGGCCTTCAGATTAACAAAATTAGGTTTTAGATTATTCCTTACACATTCTTGGTTGAATCAAATATCACGTTGTACTAGTTTCCTTCTTAGGAGGTTCTTTTTGTACTCTCGGACTAACGTAGCTAGACCAGCCTTTTTAAAGTTGAAGAAAGAAAAGAGAGAGTTGAAAAAGAACATGGGTTCCAGAAGTGACTTTTGAGGCACTTCACAATTGTGAACTCGTATTTCGAAATAACGCAGAAACTGCAAGTTTTTCATTAAACTTGATAAATTAAGTATGACTCAAACTACTATTCTATAGGCTTATATACTAGATGTGTGCAGCGATGTGGAAAGGAAAGTCATCCGTGAAAAGAGTTGGGGAGGGAGGACACGCCTCTCTCTAGATCCTACACTGTCTTGAGAGTAGAGGCTTCCAGATGTTGAGTACACATGGATGAAACTTGTATGGTGAAAATCGGAATCGTATATCGGCCATCTTGCTTGGCAAAATTGACAGGGAGCTGACAGACAGTTGTTGACATTGACTGATAGAACATCATTTGTCATTGTCATACCATTTGAGTTTGTTTTTCATTTCAATGAATGCCAGCGTGGGTTTAGTTTGCTATTTGTTTTAAGGATGTTATTTTAAATTTATGACTTTTTTTCTAAAAAGTTCTCTTTCAATATTGGGAGTAGTGTTAATTTGCGGCAAGCAATTCCAGGTTTCTGGTAAGAAAATCTGATTTTATTTATTACTATTATGTTTTTGTATTGTCAATCTTTAGTCTTTAATAAAATCAAATTCAGTTGATTTCAATGAAGAAGTTTCACTTTTCAACTTGATTATTTAATTTTTAACTTGATTATTATAAATACATATTACAAAATGTCTGACCTCTCATTTTCTATTCAACAATTAAAAATTGATTGAAATTTTCCTGACCTTGATGTAAGAGTATGTATATTTTAAATGTTTCTGAGAAACAGTAATAAAAGATTTTTTTAATTTCCTTCAGTTCATATTACAAGAAAAACATGGAGAGGGATATGCAATGTAAATATTATTAAGGCTTTGAGCTATAGAATTTCTTCTGATCAGTTCACAGATTTTAATAATGCTGATACCCCTGGCTTTACACTACAATACATATTTATTTAAACATTTATTTTGTCTTTTTTTTCTACATGAATCATTTAATAAATTGATTTATAAGGTTTGCACTGTCTATTTTTTTATTTTATTTCCTGCTCGTATCATACCACTTCCTGTGTTCACTGAGACAAGACATAGGTATAGCGGCTAAGAGACCTGAGCCCCCGGAATGGATCAGACTTAATGTTTTTCTTACATCTTGTGTTTTTTTAAGAGTTTCTTTTTATTTTATGTAAACATCTATCCTTGATTTAAGTTTTTAGTAATATTATAGTTCCAAGATATGTTGTTAGTATTATAAGAGACCAACAAATATATTCTATGTAAGTGATATATGTTTATACTAAAAAGTTGTTTTCATTTTGAAAGAGTTTATTTTGTTTTGTCGATGGATATATTGTTTTTTTCGATAATACTCTGCTATAGAATTTTTAATTAGTTTTAAAAATTAATATTTAGATTATAATTTAAATAATTTTAAAATCTGTTTAATTTTTCTTTAGGAAACAGATACAAGTACATATTAAATAAGAATAATTCATCCTCTATTGACTCTATGTGTTAATAAAATGAGGATATTAACCTAATGGGAATGCCTTTAGATGTATTATGAGAAAATAGCACAAAAATGTTGACATCCTTTTCTAATCTGTATAAAATTAGGGTAGTTCAGTGCTAACAAAATAATTTTAAACATCTTTAGATTAATTCTAATTTATATAATGTCTGTTATAATGAATTATTGAATATTATGTATATCATTTTAAATAATTTTTTTTTCCAGGAAAATTAAATAATAAATATATTAAAGCAAAAAAAACATTGTTTTATTTCCATTTGTCCAATTGGTGATATATCGTACACTGTTTTTAGTACACTTTCGTAGATTATTGCAGTAAATTAACCTATTTAGATATGTAAAATAAAGCTGAAAAGTTTTATTTTTGTTCAGATCAATATCTGATGCTAACA
This sequence comes from Anthonomus grandis grandis, assembly GCF_022605725.1. Classification (NCBI taxonomy): domain Eukaryota; kingdom Metazoa; phylum Arthropoda; class Insecta; order Coleoptera; family Curculionidae; genus Anthonomus; species Anthonomus grandis. The sequence goes on from NC_065562.1 coordinate 9,994,413, forward strand.
CCTAAACAAAAAGGTTTTTTTCTCTATGAGTAACCTTTTTGATTAGGCGTTTGCTTTAGATATTACGATTAAATGATAAGATTGTCAGATTAAATAAAATGTGATTTCCCGCCTTAATTTGGCCACGCCTTTCTACCATTTCGATTGGTCCAATTAGACACGTCAAACTGTCAAGTTAGTTACAACAGGTTCCGCTGCCAAGCGAGAGGCCGCTAGCTGATTTGTCAGAAGAATTTCTTTCAGTTTGTATGCAACCACCACTTCTCTATATATTTGTGTTCTGTGGTTGAGTATATCGACGCTTTTTTTTTACTGTATGCTTCTCTATTATGGTTCCCTAATTATGCAATGCATATTCACAAACTCGAATCAATTCAACGAAAATTTTAAAAATATATTAGTTTTAGGTTGGATGGTGTATACCCTGAGAGGGGCTTCGGTCAGCAGCTATTGCTTTAAAGATTTGGTGCACTGTCTCTTCAACAATCAGTTATTTATGAAGGTTTGGTGTTTTTATTTAAAATATGTAATAATCAAATTGATGCTTCAGACCTTTTATCAGCTTTGAATTTTGCTGTTCCATACATCCATACAAGAAGACAATGAATTTTATCATAAGACTTATGGTACCAATTTGGCCAAGAAAGAGCCCATATTATATATAGCATGCAACTGGCTCAATGATGTTTAGTTACAGATTGATGTTGATCTGTTTGGCATGACCTCGAATAATTTCAAATCTGTTATTTCCGATAGAATTAGATTGTTAGTATTCATTGTATTAGTAGTTTTATATTGCACCAGTTAGTGAGTTTCATATTGTTATTTGTTACATTACCGAATTTATTGTATTATCTGTCCATATTTTAATTATTGTCTCATTATCAGGATTTGTTTTCTGTTGGACAATAAAACTTTGCATTTGAATTTAAATTAGCTTAGACAATAGTAATCTATGATTCGAATAATCGTAGTATTTAGATAGGTCATAGAACAGCGCACTATAACTTCCCAAAGGAGTTAAATTAATTTGTATTAATTTTAATATTTAAATAATAAATTAATTTAAGTCTTTGCTGCTAAATACTTTTAAACACATTTTTGCTCTTAGTAAGTTTCTCAGCTTGTTAAAGAGAGTAGATAAAATGATTGTTAAGTAGAACTTATACAAATCACTATAGTATTCGGTCTGATAATTATTTAAGGTGTTTTTTAATTATAGTCTACTGTTGAAAATCTGGTTTCTCAGATGGACATGAGTTGGATCTTATACCTAGTAAGTATATTTTGTTAGCTTTGCATTATTTTTTAATGATTAGTGTACTCTGAATACCTTGACAAAATTCTCGTTTTCAGATTCGACATGTGGTGTTTAAACCTTCCTATCAGAAAATGGAGAATTATTAAAAAGTACTCTCCAGTATTTCATATATATATTTTTAGTATCTTATATATTTTATTAACCAGAAGAATAGTGTATCTATGACTAGTTCAGTAATTAATTCTAGTTAGTTTATCTTCGTTATTTCTTTGAAAGATCTTTACTGTGAGCTGGATAATCCATTTCACCAATACCAATAATGAAATATATTCAAAGCTTCGCTCCTCTGCGTAAAATGTTCCGTATTTAATATCTCCTCGCTTCTAGAACATAATATATATTCCATTCAATTTCAGTTATTGTTATTTTTTTTTTAATATTTTAATATAGTGTATATATAATATATAATATATAATATATAATATATAATATATAATATATAATATATAATATATAATATATAATATATAATATATAATATATAATATATAATATATAATATATATTATATAATATATAATATAGTGACTGCAAGTAATATAAAATAACTATTTTTTTTTTTTATTAGAATTTTATATATTATTGTCTATTATTAATACATTTTTTGACATCAGCAGATAACACTTAATACTTAATATATTTTTTGTAAAGAATAAATCTATTATAACTTATTAGAGTGTATTCAAATAATACCAATTTTAATAAATTTCTAATTGTATCATCATGAACTAAAACTAAATATATACCTATTCTATACGTACACATCAAATTTCTTTTTTTTTCTTCACAACAGATTTTCAGAAATTGTATAATGTGACTAGATATGATTTAAATTTTTTCAAAAAAATTTTATTTATTTTTTTTTCTAATATCTACTGGTAACAAGTTATATATTTTAGCTCCAAGATATGTTAAAAGTCGTTTTTTGACATTTTTGTGATTTTGTGGAATCTTCAGATTTGTATGAGATTTTGATCTGATATTTTGCTGATAATCAATATAGTTTTGTTTATATGTAGGTATAGCAACATGATATTAGAATATATATTGATCTTGCATTTAGAACATCCGCTGTAAATAATAAATGGGTTGGATAACGTTTGTTCTCTTTAAGATATATTTCTGTATGACGTTCAGTTGGTTTAAAGTGGTGTTATAGAGAGACCTCCCCATACCAAAACTAATGACTCAACTAATACCTTATATATTAATTTCCTGATGTTATTTTTTAGTTTGATTATGTGACTTTCCCACTTTAAGTTTTTGTCAATTATTATACCCAAATATTTTATATTATTTACTTCCTTAATATCAGTTTCAAAATTTGGTACCAAGATACACGAATATCTAGGGCGATTTGCTGGAGAGACAGAGAAAGCTATGTAATTGGATTTGTTTAAATTAAGTATTAATTTATGATGGTCCAGCCAGTGTTTTATTTATATTAAATCCCTCTGTGCCTTTTCTTTCACTTTCTCCCAAGTCTCTTCCGAGAAAAGCAGAACAGTATCATCAGCCTAGGATATTGTAACAGCAGAATTCAGATAGAAGATAAATAATATGGGACCAAGAATTGTTCCTTGGAGAACAATTTTTATGTTCATTGGCTTACTGAAAGAAAAAATTTTCACTATTTATGTGAGGTCAATAAGATATAATTCAAACAGTTGTAACACATTGCCTCTAATTCGATAATTCTCTAACTCGTTAAGAAGTTTTGTATAGGGCACTGTGTGGAATGCCTTAGCTAAATCTAAGAAAATTGCAATGCTTTTCTTACCCATGTTAATATTGGTTGTTATTTCTGATACTAACCAATATATTGCATTTGTAGTACAAAGTTTTTCAACAAATCCAAACTGAGTTTTTGAAATAATGCAGTTTTCCCCAAAGAAAGCAAGAAGTCTATCTTTAAGAAATTTTTCAAATATCTTACCAAAATTATTCATAACAGTTATAGGTCTAAAATTGTTAACGTCATGTTTATGTCCTGATTTATAAATTGGTGTATCAATAGTTGTTTTAAATTGAATAGGAATAATACTGGTCTTAAAAATTAAAGTTATAACATGTATAAGTGGTTTTAATATATAAACATGAATATTTCTTATTAGTTTACTTAGTATTTTGTCAATTCCTGGGGAGCTATTATTTTTTAAAAAATTTATATTTTTGATTAGTTCATTGATTTAGTACTGGATAAAGAAAAATTGAACAGTTATTACTAATTTTACTATCCATATTGACTTCGCTGTTTAAAATTTTGTCTGCCATATGTACTCCAACATTAATAGAATAATCATTGCAATAGTCTGCCATATTTTGGTCATTTTCAAAACCTTGTCCGTTGTTATTTAACTTATACATTTTTTTAATATTATTTTTGTTTTCATTTATTTTGTTCCTGTAATAGTCATACTTGCATTTTATAAGTATTTTACTCAAGGTGTTACGATAAGTCTTGTACTGATCCTCCATTACATTATTTTCTTTATTTTTTTCAGGATAAAATCGTTGTTAAATTTCATAAATATATTATATAATCTGTCAGTGGCTTCTTGTGAATCATTACAATTTTGAACTGATTGCCAATTTTAATTAAAACTCACTAAATTTAATGTCATCAATTTTCTCTATTTTTATTTGTTTTATTTAATTTCTTTTATTAATGGTATTAGTATTCTGGTTTGATATATTTAGTATGATTGGATAGTGATCAGTTAAAACAAAATTTAATATAAATGAGTTTGCCTTCGCACAAATAAATGATCAATACAACTAGCAGGCAAAAATGTCATCCTTGTAATTAGTATAATGCAGAAATCCATATTTGTTCAATGTTGATAAATACAAATTAACTTGATTATTACGATCAACAGAAATATCAAAGTTTGTATCACCAATCCATGTGAGTGACATTGTTATCCAAAAGATATTAATGCCACTCTTAAGATTATCTATAAATTAGGAATTTATATCCTCAATAAAATCATTTTCGTAGCATACACCCTGGATGTCTAATTTTATTTTACTAATAGTAACTAGATATTTATTCTTCTTATTCTTTTTATGTATATATGTAATACACTTAATATATTTTTACTTGTATTCACCTTTGAGGCTAATATGTTTTCGGATATTGCTTTTTCTTTACTTCCACTACTTTCTTCATATTCTTCCAGACTCTCAAGTACTTTTGCTTTTGGTAGTGTGACTATCAGAACTGTCTTGAGTCTATTGATTGTCCATGGTAGTCTATTTTAACTTTTTAGGATGTTAACCGTATATCTATAGAAAGAACATTTAATATCACTTGCTACATGATCAATATTATAGTTTGTTTTACACTTTTTGTTGGCTTTAGCACAGTTTACAGATTTTTTTATTGACCTTGGACACTCGCGAGACTTATGTGGACCATTGCAATATTCACATATAGTTAAATTATTGCACTCTGGATTTTTATGGTAGAATTTTTGGCATTTAAAACATTGATGTACACTAATATCTTCATAGACTGTGTATCTTTGCCACTGTAGACCTTTGTGCTTTCCATAAATTTGTGAAAATTAATTCATTCAAGTCCAGCTCATCCTCTTTCTAAATCTCTGGGTTTAGAAGAATTACTTCAAAAATATATATTTAAGAAATTGTAGTTTATTTGGTGGCCTTTAATGGAGTTAAAATTATTAGTACTTAATTTTATTTATTTACAGTTACATGCTTTTAAAAACTATCAATTATTTTAATAGTGATTTAAGCCCATTTGAATTAAATCATTTTTAATTACTATTGTTGGTGATATGTAGAAATATATATTACTCTTATCAAGCTTTATCACTAAAAGCTATCTTACTTTGGCAGAACAAATAATTTTAAATAATTGCGTGGATTAAATACTAGAAATATACATATCACTCATATGAAAGGCAGCAACTCATGAAAACTTGATCTGATATATAGATGGATCAAAGACTTGTTAAGAATTACAAGGATGAGTTATTAGAACATAAATATTATTTAAATTGACATATTGAAGATTAGTGAAAGTACAAGAAATTCTTTAATGAATATCGAAGAATTGTAAAAGGATAAAACATTGAAAATGAGGTAGGATTTTTTAAAATCATAGAGTCTAAAGATATATTTTCTGATCAATAGCGGAACGAAAAGAATTTGAATGACCTATGCAAGCCTGACCTAGTATACGAGGCATCAAAGACTAGTACAGCCATAAGAACTGAAATAATTAATTTTGAGGATAATGTATTAGGAATGAGGAATAAATCAAACAACTCAGATTCATGGACTTTTTGAAGATAAAATTCCAACCAAAAGAATATTGGAGATATTTATAGAGGATAATAATTATTATAGAGGATAATAGCTTATTAACAATGTAATTAGAACTAGAAAATTTGTGATTTTTTTCAGATCAACAATTGTTTTTGATGTGATCTTTAATTTGATGTAGAGGTAAAAAAAAAACTAATCAAGCTCTCTTAACTCTTTCTCATTTAGGCACTTTAGAAAATAAAGAGAGATAAAGTATGAAATTTTTGGTTAAGATACTATTAAGTCGAAAAGAGAGCTTATAAACTGGAGAATCCACCAATGTGCAATTTGTTTTAAATATTTCTTTGTATTCAATTTTTTTTCATATCGTAGCCGTTAATTTTACAAAAAATATCTGCATCCTTATTCCAAAACTCATAAATGAACCCAAAACGAATCGTTAAGCAAACAAAGAAGAAGTCTCACCTGCACTTTAGCAAAAAACTCTAATCCCTAAAAAAAAAAAAAAAATTACAATCATAAAACTGAAAAGTTTTGACTTGCTAATGTCAATTTTTTTCCCAAAGTAAATCGGCAGGTAGCAACTAATTTAAATAAACCACCGTTAATTTTTATGACCCCCATCTAATTCGTCAAAAACCGACCTCCATAATTGCTGCGGTATAAACGGATACCGAAAACGATTAGGAGATTATTTACCTGTTTGGCTGAAGGTGATTTAAGACCCTTCTTAGGAATGAAGTTATAAAATTAACCCTTTAGGGGTTTGAGATAATTGGATGATGTATCCCTAATAAAAAGTAAAAGTCAAATAAGAATGAATTCTGGATGGTTGAATTATGTAGAATTTTAAAGAATGTCATCATAAGAAGTTTTAATTATTTTTTTTTCCTTAAAAATCCACATTAACAGAATTTCTAAGATATTTAAAATATTACTCTCTTGGAATGTTTTTGTTATTAAAAACGTAGATTTAAAAAATTATTTACTTAATAACGATCATTTAAATAACACAACACTATTTACTTAATATAATACTTTAAGAGAATCTTTTAAAGTTTTTTTGTGGAGTTAAGTAAGGCTTTCGATTTTGTAAATGACCTGTTAAGTGTAATTGAGCAAGAAGACCGTAATATATTTGAGGATGATAATAGATGTATTTTTATTTATTTCATATGCCCACATATATAAATATAATACTTAACATAGACATACGAAATTTTCGAATTATGCACCTAGGCAACGGAATATCTGCATGTGCATATACTCTTAATTGTCTTCACAAAAAAAATATATTAACTAATAAAAGGAAAAAAGAACCACAATAACAAAATATACAAATAAATACAAATTATTCTGCCCCTAGTCCTAATTCACTTACACAGAAATCCAGGCTAGATGAAGAACTCTTTAAGTAGTATAGTATAGTTTGCTATGTATTGCTAATGACAATTTGTTATTGAAACCTCAAGTTTAAGAAATGATTAACGAGTACTTGAGTAGCACTGTTTTATATTTTCTATTTAATGGGTTTTTTAATGCATGTAAATTCACCAACCAGAATAACTAAAAATAGTTCCAGCACCATTGACTATATGGTGTCATCTTTTACCCGGAACTTCGTTAATTGTACTGTTCTCAATTCAGGTTTTTCTGACCATGAAGCTGTTTTGGCCAGATTTACTATTGACACTTTAAGCAAAAATAATTTTCGTAAACTAGGCCGTATTTTTGGTAAAAAAATAAGTTCAAGAATCTATGCCAAACAGCTGATTGGGGTCTTATCTCTGATGATATCGATGGTGAGTTTTCTAGATTTGTAAAGACCTTGTCAAGTATTGCGAATAAGTCCTTTCCTTAAAGATCCATCAAAATTAAGCATCATAAACCCTGGTCCACTAAAGGCTTACGTGTGTCTGCAAGGAACATGCGCTCTTTATCATACCTAAAACAATTTTCGGACAGCATATTTTTTCATAGTTATGTACGCCTATACAGGAAATTATATCGAAAAGCAATAAAAGCCGCAAAAGATATTCTAAATATATAAAAATTAATTCATATTTTCCTTGGTCATTAAATAACTTGAAAATGACTTTACCGATTTAATTAATTCTTTTTTCTTAAAATGTATTTTAGTTTGTAGAAGGATATTATAGAATAAACCATCAGGAAAATTACACCAGAAATTGGAAATTTGCAAAAAAATTAAAAATGCTTTGCGCGACATCTATCGGTTTCGATTAGAATAAGACAGTCTAAAGAAATCTATCGGTCAAAGTAATTTAAGAAGTAAAAAATAGATGCCGCTTGGGTGGCAGTAGGTGACATAAAATATTAAAAATAGATGGCGCAATCAGCAATTTTTATTTAGCATGCATGCATTCTGAAACATAATAAGTCAGTTTTTCGCGTTTGGCAGTTGCTTTTAATGCTTTGCGTCATTCGAAAGAAAAGCGTATTTGTTTAGCGAGTTATTTTCAAGTTTGTTTAGCGAGTTTTAGTAAGTTTTCTTCTTAGTTCAGCTTAGTGAAACTTTTTAGTTTGTTGAGTGCAACAGTGGTTGTTTAGTGTTTAAAGACAAATTATAAACAGGGTGGCAGTAGGTGACATAAAATATTAAAAAAATTATCAGGTATTAGACTTTTAATAGACTACGTGGTATGCATAAGTTATATGTAGAAACATGTTTTAGGCATTATTTATTTTGACATATAAATCTCAAAAATGGCAATAACTCGACGAACCAACTTAAGTCGTAGAACGCGAAATGCTGCAAGCCAGCAACATATACGGGCAAGTCAAACCAACGAGCAACGCGAGATGTGAAATGAAGTTGAAAGGAATAGATGGAATAGGAATAACCAAGAACGTAGAAACGTTCCGTTCAGGTTTAATCCAAATCGAGTTGCATTTAGTTACGATGCAGCAATCGATTATAGTTCGCAGCAAATCGTTGCTATTGGACAAATGAACGTTGTGTGTCCACATTGCAAGTCAATCAACTTTAAAAATGAAGCATTTGGATTGTGTTGTGCAAGTGGTCAAGTCAAATTGACACCATTGGTACCGCCTCCAGACCCACTATATGCATTAGTTTCCGGAAATTATCCAGATACAAAACATTTTTTAAATAATATCCAGCAATATAATAATTGCTTTCAAATGACGTCATTTGGAGCAACAGAAATTTGTAGAGATAATTTTATTCCTACTTTTAAGGTAAGTAGCAATCACATTTTTAAAAGTCGGCGTCTATTACACCAGTATGCTGTAGATATTTATGTGAAGGTTGAAACTGAGCGATTGACATTCATCAGGTTGAATCAGGCAAAACTCCGTTCCGAGCAATACATTCATTCTCTGGAGGCATTAGACCGCATAATGCAAGATTTACGACACAACCAGAACCGGTTTGGTGGTGCGATGATTCTATTGGCAGGTGATTTTCGACAAACATTGCCGGTAATGCCACGATCAACACCATCCGACGAACTTAATGCATGTTTGAAGTCGTCAAATTTGTGGAAGTATGTCAAAACCCTTAAATTAAATATAAACATGCGAGTCGAATTGCAGAACGATCAATCTGGAGAAGCTTTTTCAAAACAATTTCTTGATATTGGTAATGGCAAAATTCCAGTAGACACATCGTCGGGATACATTTACTTCCCTCCCAATTTTTGTAACTTTGTTGAATCAAAAACCGAACTTATCGAGGAGGTGGAAAAACCACGATTGGTTAAGCGAACGAGTTATATTGGCAGCGAAAAACGTTGATGTCAACGAAATAAATTTTGAAATTCAAAATAAGATTGCAGGCGATCTTATGACTTATAAATCCATTGATTCCGTTACCAACCAAGATGATGTCGTTAACTATCCAACCGAATTTTTAAATTCGCTGGAAATACCCGGACTTCCACCTCATAATCTGCAATTAAGAGTCGGATCGGTTATTATTATGTTGCGGAACATAAACCAACCACGTCTTTGCAATGGCACCCGCCTTGCGGTGAAGAAACTGATGAACAATGTCATCGAAGCAACAATTTTGAAAGGGAAGTACAAAGGCGAAGACGTTTTAATTCCACGCATCCCCATGATTCCGAACGACATGCCATTCGATTTTAAGCGGATGCAATTTCCTGTGCGACTTGCATTTGCAATGACGATAAATAAATCGCAAGGGCAGTCATTAAATGCTGTGGCATAAATTTAGAAAATCCATGTGTTTCACAAGGTCAATTGTATGTGGCCTGCTCCCGTGTTGGAAAACCTTCCACATTATTTATGTTCGCTCCAGGAAAGAAAACTAACAATGTTGTGTATTAAAAAGCGTTACAATAAATATTTACTAGCTTTTTGTAATATTGTTTTGATTTTTTTATTAAATTGTTAGGTATTAACTACGGCGGTACGAAGTTCGCCGGGTCAGCTAGTTTATTATAATAACTGGCTGGCTAATTCTAGTAACATTGCTAAAGAAACATTGTCTATTGTTAACGAATTAAGAAATAAGCCTTCTTCAACTAGCACTATCCCCTCTTCACCTGAGAATCTTAGATAAAAACCTAATGACTACTATAACACCTTCTCATGATCCTTTCACATTCACTTTCATATCTCTTCATATCACTTTCATATCTCTCTAATGAAAACTTACAGAGTTTCTTTTTTACCCCTGTACTAATAACAGAGCTTCAAAGTACAATAAATTAAATAAGAAACAAATTATCATCTGGTACAGATGGTATTGCTCTAAAAATGTTCTCAAATCTGCCTGATAACACCTTAAACCATCTGAGAAACCTAATTAGAAAATCATTTCAAAATGGGGTCTTTCCTAACTGCCTTAAGACTGAATAATTATTCCCTTGCATAAAGGAGGAGATAAAGAGCTAGCTTCAAATTATCGTCCAATCGCTCTCCTTCCAACATTATCGAAGATCATAGAAAGATTGGTTAAAAAAAGGCTATTTTAATTTTTGTTTAAATATAAAATACTAACTCCCCATCAATTTGGCTTCTTGAGTAATAAATGCACTAATGATGCTATGTTCTCTTTTTTTAACAGTGTTTACTCCAGTATAAACAATCATCATTCAACAGCAACTATTTTCTGTGATTTCTCCAAGGCTTTTGATTGTGTAAACCATACTATCTTGATCAACAAATTATAACATTATGGGTTCAGAGGAACGCCTCTCGAATGGTTTAAGTTCTATCTTAGCTACAGAAGTCAGCTTGTAAAGCTAAGCTGATACGACCATGTCTTCTAGCAGACCAATAGAATGTGGGGTAGCTCAAGGTTCAGTTCTGGGCCCAATTCTGTTTCTGCTGTTTATTAATGATATGGCCCATCTTAACATTAGCGGCAAAATCTGTCTCTTTGCCGATGATACTAGCTTTATATGGAGCAATCCGGATGTTGCGGCGCTTCATGCAATTATTGCTAAAGACCTTATCAACATTAAATCGTGGTGCGATTCGAATTTTCTCAAAAACTAAAGTCTTATCTTATAAAGGTACTATCCAACCCTTTGTACTTAGCAACACCAGCTTGGACGTTGCTGAATCTGTGAATTTTTTTGGACTTATTGTTGACAGCTCTTTGAAATGGGAATTACATATTGATGTTTTATCTAAAATATTAAGTTCAGCATGTTTTGCTATAAGATCAGTTTCCAGGGAATTAAATCTTTCATCATCAAGAACAGTGTGTTATGCCCTTTTTGAGTCCCATCTTCGTTACGCCCTTCCATTCTGGAGCACATGCTGTGCGAATCAGTTTAAGCGCATTTTTAAAGTACAAAGGAGAGCAGTTCGCTATTTACTAGGACTTGATAGTCGGGCTCACTGCTATCAAGAAATGTTTAAAAGATTTAAAATATTAACTCTTTTATCTTTATTCATTCTTGAATCTATTTGCTTGGTTCGCAAGCATATATCAGAAATTCTTAATAGACCATCTCACAATTATCCACTTCGAAACGCAGAGCATGATCTTTATGTGCCAACCCCAAGCTCAGAATTAATAAAAAGCTCTATTTTTTACGGAGCTAAAAAAATGCACAATCATCTGCTGCACATGCATCTTTCGGAAATAAAATCATTGACATCTTTTCCTCGATTTCGCAATGCTTTGAAATCATATTTACTGGAGAGAGCTTTATATGCAGTAGATGATTTTTTTTAATATTAATTTTTGAGTATCATGCACGCACTGGCTAATTATTAAATTTTTTATGATGTAGAATAGCAATATTTTGTATTGCTAAATTTTCTATGAAATTTTTTATGACTTTTTAAACATTGTATTAATGTTTTTGACTGTTTTTGTTACTTTTTTAATTTTACTTTCTTATTACTGTTTTAATTTACTTCCCTATTTTTTTACTTTTTACATTTAGTATAAGAAATTTGACCAGGTACATTTATGTCTTTTGTACCCAGTTTTATATATATTTATTTAGTACTTGTATCTTGATTTATATATTTGTGTGTTTTGCTTTTTATGTATAGCTTTGTCTACAAAATTTTTTAAATTTTTTCACTATAAAGCATATTTGATTGATTGTTTTAAAATTTATATCACATAAAAAATTGTACTGTAATTCTTTGTTAATTATGGTTGATTCGCAAACCTTAAAGCGATACCATTAGTCAGATTGTTGGAACCTTAGAAAATAGTTTTGAGTGAAAACACTTTTCTCAATTTAGTTAGATTGTGGTCTGTCGCTTTTGCATTTTTTTTGATTATGTATAAATGTAGTAAACACGTTTTAATATCTTATTTTTGTGCATACTTTTGGGTTGCTTAAGTCATAGTTCCAGGTTATTTAGAATACAAAAGAGAATTACGCGAACGATTTTGCACAAATTAAAGAATAGTCATTCCATACCGCTATTTAAAAAATCAGGACTATTTTGATACATTTTCAACTAGATTTTCTGAAGTTTCTGTTCCAAGGATCTCGTGGATTCTAAGTTTGGTAACTTTTGATATATTTGGAATCTCTACACGAGCTTTAAGTTGAGCTTCAATAAGCTTGAATGAAAGTTGACGTAAAAATTCTTTACGCTTTATTTTTGCATCTGGATCATTAGCTTTGTACACAACTAATGAATTTATTCCGGAAACATTTAACATACTATGAAATATGACCATTAGCCATCTTCGAAAAGCGCGGGCACAATTATAAACTGAACATAACTCATCCACCGTATCGACCCCTCCTTTGATTTGAGTTTACATTGTAATGATCTCCATTTTCAGAATCCAAAGCATCATCCTTGTGTAAACTGGACATTAGCAAAACATTTTTACTCCTCTTGGGTATATAGGATACAAGTGTACAGGTTTCATTAAATCCAAATATTGATGATTTTTCTCGACGATTTATGGGTTGTGAAAATTCGATCGGAAGTTCCCTTTTATTTTTTCTTACTGTTCCTATTAAAGTTAGTCTAAAATTTTGCTTTAAATTCTTTATAAGGCTGTAACTGGTAAACCAGTTATCAGTTGTTACATTCCTACCAGTATCTCTAATTGTTTCACACAAACTTTGTACAGCCGCATCTGGAGAGTTGCTAGTTTGAAAAGGGCCTTCAGGTTGTTTACCCACATAAACTTCCATACTACATGTATAAAACACTTTTGAGTCACACATAGCGAACACTTTTAGTCCATATTTATTCGGTTTGCTTGATATGTATTGGAGAAAACGGCACCGACCGCGAAAGGCTTCTAGTTTTTCATCCACAGTAACATAGTGAAATGGAGTAAATTTAGATTTACATTTTTGCACGAAGTTATCAAAAACAGCCCTTATTGGCGCCAACTTGTCTATGGCTCTACGAGTTTCACGTGTCTCCATATCGTCAAAACGTAAATGTCTTAGTAAAAAGCGAAATCTTTGTAAGGACATTGTAAGCCTAAAAATTTTAACAACGGTGCCATCGGTTTTCCACAAATCTTCAGCATTTAAATGACTGCTTTTTAACAATCCACCTAAATAAAGAAGACCTATCAAAGCAAGCAATTCAACAGAATCGGTGGGTTTAGCATCTCTTTCGCGTAAATAATTGCTACGGACGGATTCAATATACTGATTTGTATACTGGGCAATGGTATTTACTATCTCTTCAGAAAAAAAGTGCTGCCATATTTTTATTGGAGATTTTTGATTTTTTTAAATATCCTTTAGGACCAAGCAAATGCGTAACCAAATTTTCAAAGGACAATGCTTTCGCCACTTTGTGGTCTTGTCTTTGCCTATAAAAAAGGGACCTTCATTGTATTCATTTACTTCAATTTCAGTATCCGAAATATCCTGTTTACTATCAGGATCATAAACCTCTGTTTCGACGACGCGTTCTTCTTTATCATCAGATTCATCCAGAGGCAATTCCTTTTCAAAGTCATTTTCCAAACATTCCTGCATTAATTTTTCTAGTCTGTCTTGCTCCTTTTCATACAAAGCCATTCTAAAGGTTAAATAAAAGTAAACTATTAGTAAATAGATCGAAAATAGGCAATATTTACATACCTTTTAGCAATAAAATAATTATTTACTAAAAACGATTTTTGACACGCCGCTAGTCGCTGCGGACTGATACTCCGCAAATATAAATATATCTCTAACGCACTACAACTGAACGCTCTCGAGTTTAGCGGTATACTAATAATGCTATTTCTGAGTATGGTACTGAGAATCGCAGCCCGAGGTGCGCAGTAACTTTTAGTCAATAATCAAAAACATTTTAAAATGGAGCGAAAGTCGCGCGCGACCACTGAAAGGATATGAACTGTATATACATACAAAACGCTGTCCGCCAATTGAGAAACAAGTAAAAATCGAATAAGTCATAGACAATAGCTAATATACCTTGCAAGCATCTACGCAAAAAGGAAAAAAAATCTGATATATTTCAACCTAAGAAGCGATTCAATAGTGAACCCAACACAATACACAAGAAAATGAAGCAGAACCTCCAAAAGGAATATATCAATCGTCTTAAGCAAAATTAAAGAACTAAACTGAATGGCAAGAACATGATTAAAGCGGTTAATACCTACGCTATCCCTGTCTTAACGTATTCTTCTGGAGTCATTAGGTAGGCAAAGATTGATATAGAGGAGATTGAGAGGAAGACCAGAACAATCCTCACGACGTTTCGACCACACCATCCTCAGTCAGCCATCGAAAGACTTACTCTTCCCAGATCCAAGGGTGGCAGAGGACTAACTGATATTTCTTTTCTCTTCAAAAAACAAGTAGCAGATCTTCAGAAATACTTCCTCACTATGAGGGAAACGTCTTTTCTTCATAGAGCAGTGGTGCTAGCGGTTAACGGATACACACCCTTGAATCTTCGTGCAGGTATAGTAGAACATATTACTGTAACAAGATCAGAGCGCACAGCCATTAAAGTTAACACATAAAGTTAGCAGAAGGCAATACACGGAAAGCATCCTCACGAACTTAATGCCGCCTTGCTGCGAGGCCCGGAGGCGTCCTTCGCGGGAACTTCCGGTGCCCTCTTCGGCCGATATTTAACGGTCAGCTCAGAACTGCCACGGACCGGGGGAATCCGACTGTCTAATTAAAACAAAGCATTGCGATGGTCTTAACGTGATGTTGATTATGAAACGTCGAACAACTGGTTGACTTGTGGAGATCTATTTCCTAAAACTAAAGGCTTTATGCTGGCTATATAAGACCAAGTGATTGCTACAAGAAATTACCTTATAAGTACATTACTAAAGATGAGAAAGTAATCGACGATCGATGTAAAAAATGCCTACGCATACCGGAGACAATTCAATATACAGGGTGTCCGGAAGCTAGATGCAATCCTTTAAGGGGGTGATAGCTGACTTAATTTCAAACATTTTAAGCTAAATATGTGTAGGTCGAAATTCGTTTATAAATTTTTTATGGCAACTTTTGCATTTTTCTCAAGAAATACCAAAATTTCACACTTAAACGGTAAAAGAGCGCAAGTTACAATTAGTATCGGAGTTTCAAAGTTTATTTTGTTTTGTCTAATGTTTATTAATAAAAATACGATCAATTCCAAGCTTCTGTGTAAACTTATAGAAAAAATAGAGAAATTGAAACGCCCTTTATTTTTAGATATCACTTATGCCGATGCCTGGCCAATTCTCAGAATTATGGCCTCTTTTGTGCGCCAGGTCATGTAAACAAAAATTATTAGACTGAGACCTCTCATAAGTCTACTAAGCATTAGAGCCCCGATTGTGGGGTTATTTTAGGTTTTAATGTTAAATAAAACACAATTTTGTTTAAACTATTTATTGTTCATGTTCAAAATGCAATCCATTACTTCTAATACAGGCACGAGCCCTTTCTGTTACTTCGGTGGTAGTTCCTCTTATGGTCATATCTTCTTTTATCCTGTCAAATGCTTCATTTATTTTGCGAATCAACTCTTCTCTTATTCTTATTTCGGTGGTGTATACAAGCTCTTTGCCGGGCCCCATATGAAAAAATCAAACGGAGTTAGGTCAGGCGATCGAGGAGGCCAAGGAAAGGTTCCGCCTCTACCGATCCAACCGTCCGGAAAACAGTCGTCTAGTAGTCAAGTAATTCCTGACAGCCAAGGACCAATGCGCTGGACAACCATCTTGCTGAAAGATTATTGGTATTTCTCGTTCCAATAATCCAGCTTCGTCTAGAAGAACGGGGATATCATTTTGTAGAGAATCTAAATAGTTGACACCATTTAAATTCTCTGGTAGAAAATGTGGCCCAATAATAATCCTGCCTATTGCTCCGGCCCACACATTGACCGAAAATCTGTTCTGAAATGATTTTTGTTTTTTCCAGTGCGGATTTGCATCTTTGGCAGCCGATTCGTGAAGGTTGTGGAAGTTGGTAATACTCTCCCTAGAAAAATTGGACTCGTCTGTCCACAAGATACTGCTTAAGAATAACGGGTCCTCGATGTCCATATTCAATAAAAAGCAGCAGAACTGAATTCGTCTTGCAGGGTCTTCTTCTTGTAAGCCCTGCACCCCCGTACCATGCAAGGGATACTGTCCATCTTTCTTTATGGTGATCCACACCTTCCATCTAGAAAGGCCAAGGTCTTCAGCTACTTTTCTGACGCTTGCAGTAGGGTCTGCGGTAAAAGCTTCCAGTATTTGCTCCTCAATCTCTACATTATTATGGCCAGGGTTGACTCCACGTGCCGGATTATTCCCAATGCCAACTTCAGTAAGACGGCGAAAGGTGTTTTGAAATACCCTGAAGTTTGGTAACCTCCGATCTGGATAACGTTCCTGGTACAAGCATCCGGCTAAAGCTCCATTACCGTTCGCGCGTCCATAGGTGAAGACAATGTCAGCGTACTCTTGGTTGGTAAATTCCATTTTACAGTACTGTTTAATAAAACGGGCAGAAACTCGATTTAAAATACAGTGGATGCAATCAGTACAAATTGATAATCTTACAAAAATAGAGGCGAGAGTGAAACTAAACAACAAGAGGCTAAAATCACACGTTTTTATTTATTAAGCGAGTACCTAACTTGTAACCCCCACCCCAAAGTACCTACTAGGTACCCCTTATCCTACAGTATGTACTATTAAGAACCTCTGCTTAATTTTGTTTTTATTACTTTTCATTTACCTGAATATTTACTTGAACTGTCCCATAATAGAAAACCAATCCAGTAAGTTTTGTTTACATGACCTGCTGCACAAAAGAGGCCATAATTCTGAGAATTATTCTGAGAGAAAGTACAAACCAGAAACTGTACTTGAAAATGACGACTTTCGCCTGTACTGGGACAGAACTGTTTTGACCGATAGGACGCTGACTTCAAACAGACTAGATATAATCTTAATAAACAAAGCCCAAAAGAAAAAAAAATCCATTCTAATTGACATAATAGTGCCAAATACCAATAATATCTTAGAAACGACACACACTTAACTTGCGAAATACGCAGATCTGGCGTTAAAAGATAAAACAACAATGGAGGCAAGATAATGTATATATAATCCCTCTAGTTATTTCATCCACTGGAATTGTCCCTTTAACACTGTCCAAAAACCTTAACGCTTTGGGTCTTTCCTCCTGGACGATTGTCACTATACAGAAATCTGTTTTACTGAATACATACAACATTGTTCGAAAGTTCCTAAATCTACCATAGCAAAATTCTTCTTGCCTTCAGGCCGATGAAATTGACAACACCGCTATCAGCGAGCTAAAACAGAAAATAATAATAATATCAATATTTTTATATTATTACTATTACTATTATTATTATTTAGTAAAGTGAAAATGTGGCAAACACGTGAACGCGACAATAAAAAGAACCATAAAATAGCCATTAAACCCGAGCCTATACGTAAAATAAAACTAGCCGAAACTTTAACGATGGTGTCGCAAACGTTTATTATTTGTAAAATTAGTTCTGGTGTTTTTCTGTAAAGGTTTTTTTTGTTATAAAACGCCGACAAAATAATTATACGTTGAGGTTATAATATAGGCACAGTAAATCATCAAAAAAAAAAGTTAATTATACGGCTCTTTCACGCGTCATAATTACTCTTACGCTTAAAGCTAAATTAAAAACCATTGTGAGACGTTTCGAAAACCAATATTTACATAAATACACTTTCTTCGTCTTTGTTTATTTGCAATGAGGCGGCGAAATTATACTTGAGGGAAACCAATCCGTGCAAATTAGGGCCTTTCAGCACCTTTAAACACCGGTCAGCGCGAACTTTTGAACGCGTCTTCTACGCTATCTTGCATGTGCCATCGGCGTCGCCTGGTCGTGTTAAAAAATCCACACCCAACCCCCTTATTTTAACACTCGGGTCATCTTCCAATTTTCAGTTGCACCTGCCAAATTTTATCGAAAAGGTTAATCAGTGTCTGGATGAGTTCTGCTAATGTTTGTTCTACGGCGATAATGGGCGGAGTTTTTATTTGTTTTGGGGTTCTAACCTTGAAAATTATACTAAGAAGGAAGTCTATACAGGGTTTTTGACGACATACGACACGTAATATCTTTGCTAAACGACAAGGTAAAAAAAACAAAAAAATTGAGAATATCAGAGGCGTGCCAAAAGTATCTTTTTGAAATAATTTTTTTGACATACAAGGCGTTTCAAAGTGCAAAAACATATCAAAGTTGTGTTTTGTTAAATAGAATATTTTAATGCTGGATTTTTCATCATAAATAAAGGTATGTTCTATTATAGTTTACCCAGCCTAAATATTACGATTTTCCAAATATTGTGTGTTTTGTGAAAATACTGAGACAATTATAATGGTAAATTACTTAATATCTGTTTTCTCTTTTTTTGCCATATTTCCACTAAGGAGCACTAAATTATTAGACTTTACATGTTATTTGTACAAAAATTACTATTTTATATAAGACGTCAAAAATTAGATTTAAATTACTATAGTTTTTACAAAGCAATAAGTTGCTTAATTTAAATGGAATATCCTGTAATTTATATCACCAATGAATGTGACAATTTTTTTTTATTTAATAAGGTATACCTAAACTTTAAAATTTTTATGAACTTTACATGTTTTAAAATACATGTTGATTTTTTGCTATTTATTCAATACTCAGTGAGTAGGCGATGATAGGTTGGCAGGTCATGTTATCTATAATTATTTATTTGTCAGTTGAATTACTTTATTTAAAATTAAAGTTCACCCTAGAGAAAAACGAATTGACATGCTATTTATTCTTGGTGATATGAATGTCTCCAAAATAGGTTGTTGACATGTCGCGTCAACGTTGAAAGGTTTTCCAAACAAAAAAGGTTAGCTCAATTTAAAGAAAGTAGAAGTGTTGAGCACGTAGAACATTAAAAGACTAAAATTAGTAAACAACAACTTTGTTTGAGTTCAACATGTGTTTAGGGGCAAGGGGGCTGTTTTGTTTACATACATATTAGTTGTTAAGTTTACATTTTCAAAGAAGGAAATTTTCATAAGAAGGTCATGCTTTTGGGGGATGATAGGGGACGTTCAAATATAACTTTTGATATAAGACACTATGGGTCGGAAATGCCTCAGAAGCAAAATACAGAGGGTTAAAGTTAAAAAAAAAAATAAGAAATTAATTTTTAGTTTTTTGACTGTTTAAGATATCGGTGTCAAATTTTCTCAATAAAGCTACCTAATAAAGATGCTTTAAATGTAAAAAGTAAATGTTTTAGTTTTAACCAGTGGTGTAGATCAGATAGGCATTAGAGTATTTTTTTAATAAAAAAAAATAGTACGCCACTGATAATCAAAAATTTTAAGAATCCTTGTTTATTTAACAGAAAAAATATCCAGAATAGGTATCCTGCATCTTTTTCCCAAAAGGCTCCATTTTATCAGAATTTAAAAATAAATAACTTTAATAAAAACTAAGGAAAAGAAAATTATTGGATAGCGTTAAAAAGTACTAAATAATAAATAATAATAATTAATAATTAATTTAAAAGGTGCTCAAAGTGGCCGCCATTTTGTTGGATACAGAGCCTGCAGCGTAATGTTAAATTGTCGTGAATTTTCTGAATAACTTCACCCCTATCTTTAATTTCACCTGCAGCTACAGCAATGCGAGCCAAAAGATCATGTTCATATGGCACAGGTGTAGAATAAATAAGTTGGTCCAAATGACCCTACAAATTAAAATCACAGGGATTTAAATCGGGGGAGCGCGCTGGCCAAGCCACTGGGCCTCCCCTCCCAATCCAACGTCTAGGATATCTTTGGTTCAAATATTTCCTATCAACGCGACCATAGTGTGCCGGACAACCATCATGTTGAAGCCACATTATTTGCCGAACATCCAATGGCACATCTTCTAAAAGTTCAGGCAGTACATCTCGAAGAAAAATCAAATAATTCCCTGCAATGAGACGTCTTGGCAAAATGTACGAACCAATCAAGTTCTCCCCTACATTCACAGAGAATTTTTGTTGGTAGCCACGGATAAATTTAGCATGAGGGTTTTCATCAGCCCAGACATGATTGTTTCTTGGGTTGAAAAGTCCCTCTCGGTAAAACGTTGATTTGTCACTAAACAAAATAGCTTGGCGAATGTCTGGGTGTTCAGCCCCTTGTTGAAGATACCAAGTGACAAACGCGAACCTATTAGCATAGTCTTGGGGCAACAGATACTGAACCTTTTGTTTTTTAAATGGATAAAGGTGGTTATCATGCAAAACTTTCCAAACCAACGTTTGGCTTATCCTCAGGTGATCAGCAATTTTTCGGGTACTTGTATTTGGATTTTCTTCAATATTGTGAAGTATTTCCTCCTCAACATTATCACGAATAGGTCTTGCATGAACTCTTATGCCTGGGTTCACCTAAAACAAAAAGTACATGTAAATTTTTTGTTTTTATTTTCATTAAGTAGGTACTTACTTACTAAAGTAGTACTTTCTTCTCTCTGGACCATTCGATTGGAAAAACGTTCAGCATAAATCGCGCGAGCCAATACAGCATTTCCTTTGGATTCACCAAGGGTTAAATGCATATCTGCCAATTCATTTCACGTAAATCGCTCCATAACATTTAAAATAAAGCAACGGCAGAACAATTACCTTATTTAAATTAATCAGGAAGATAACGTTATAACAAAGTTTTGATTCGTATGTCAAAAATATCCTAGCAACCGTCAAAGCTATTAGTTATTTTGTTATCATGTCCCTCTTTGCAATTTGCGTGGCATTGAGTTAGCGGATATGCACACTCGGCGAATCCGATGAGTCGTGCGAGACCAAATACAAGTACCCGAAAATTGCTGGACACCAACTTTATCCTATTAAAAAACAAAAGGTTCTGCATCTGTTGACTTATCTTCAACAAGGGGCTAAACACCCAGACATTTGCCAAGCTTTTGGTTGTGGTGGCCTGCATGGTTTCTTAGCCAGCGAATTCCCCTAATTGAAACCCTTGTAATCTTATTTGTGGGATCAGTTTCATCTACTCATTTACTTGACACCAGTTAAAGAATCATGTGGCTCGCATTGCCAGTAGCTGCAGGCGAAATTAAATATAGGGGTGAAGTTATTCAGAAAATTCACGACAATTTAACATTACTCTGCAGGCTCTGTATCCAACAAAATGGCGGCCACTTTAAGCATCTTTTAAATTAATTATTAATTTTTATTATTTAGTATATTTTAACGTTATCCAATGATTTTTTTTTCCTTAGTTTTTATTAAAGTTATTTATTTTTAACTTCTGATAAAGTGGTGCCTTTTGGGAAAAAGATGCAGGGTACCTTTTTTTCTGTTAAATAAACCAAGGATTCTTAAAATTTTTGATTATCAGTGGCGTACTATTTTTTTTTATGAAAAAATTACTCTAATGCCTATCTGATTTACGCCACTGGTTGAAACTAAAACATTTACTTTTTATATTTAAAGCATCTTTATTAGGTAGCTTTATTGAGAAAATTTGACACCGATATCTTAAACAGTCAAAAAACTAAAAATTAATTTCTTAATTTTTTTAAAAACTTTAACCCCCTGTCTTTTGCTTCTGAGGCATTTCCGACCCATAGTGTCTTATATCAAAAGTTATATTTGAACGTCCCCTATAATCCCCCAAAAGCATGACCTTCTTATAAAAATCACCCTGTATATTAACACATATAATAATGTTAATTTAACTAACTGGTATTAGATTTTGGATTAAAAATAAAAAGTTGAAATAATATATTCTATGTATATAATATATATATTTATATATCGCAGGCTTATTGTAAAATCAGTAATGTAATATAGTTCAAATAATTCAAAATATCACCATTTGACTAATAATTTTAGGCGTATTATAATACGACTGACGGCTATCCAGGCGAATTGTATTCGATCATTTAATTTAGATTGAACAGTTTGTCAGGTGAATTACAATCATAATTTTAGTTAGTGTTGTGCGATATACCTACTTATATACCATTTAAAATGAGTGCTAATTTAATGTTTGTGAATAAAGACAATTATTATATAGAACTAGAGAAGTTTTACAATGGTAAGTAAACTATATAAACATAACTATAACCTCAAAATATTAATTTTACCGCGGTTGCATTGGCGGGAATGGCGGGATTCACGTGCACAATTTTGTTTGTTGACAACTTTATATTTCTTTTGTATTAGACACTTTTTGCTTAAGATACGAAATTAATACAAAAGTCCTGTGGCGCAACTAGACAGTAACTTTTGGAGGGGCTTGGGGGGAGGGGGTCTTAAACACTAAAATATGCAAAATTCAATGTAATTTCATGTGTCTCTGTGTTTTTATGGGAGGTTGAAATTCATTGTAATTTTACGTGTTTCTGCGTTTTTATGAGGAGAAGGGTTAATGCACAAGTATTAGTAGCATGAACAGCCATAACTGTAAGAAATAAGAAGTTTTTACATTAGCTAGTGGCGGAGATAAACTAATAAATATTATTAATTTAGCTAAAAAAAGTTACATTATTCTATACATTTCATATTGGGAACTTTGTAATTATTATTTTACAAAATTGACAAAAATACTTCTTTTAATTTCAGAATACGGAAAAAGCATTAAAAGACCATGGACCCTAGAAAAAATAAGAGAAGTAAGCGTTATTTTAGTTAGTTCCCGGGAAGCAAAAAATAAAGGAACTAGAAGGAATAATAACCAGCTGTATTACTCACGTATTTATGAAACTATGGAAATTGGTGGAACAAGAAAAGTAATTAAAAAAAGAACCAAGAAAGATGATCACATCATTTTCATAATTGCCTATGAAGAGTTTTATAACAAATTAATTGAAATTCATATAGGTACGGGTCACGGAGGCCGCGATAAGATGTTAATGGCATTGAAATCCAAGTATGCAATTCCCAGACCAGCAGTAGAAATATTTGTTAAATGTTGTACAACCTGTGCGGAAAAAAAGCAACTTCCTAAAAAAGGTGTGGTAGTGAAACCTATTATGTCAACGCCTGATGGAGAATACAAATGGTTAATGAATTACCAGGACCATCTTACCAAATTTATTCATCTCAGACCTTTAAAATCTAAGAATGCCAAAGATGTATGCGAAGAACTTCTAAGAAGTGTTGAAAGATCAAACCAGGATGTGGAAAATATGCTTAAATCTTGGCTAAAAGATAATAATTCAACAAACTGGTCCCTTGACTGCTATTTTGTTCAGTGGCAAAAAAATTCTTCCTATCACAGGATTATTAAACGTTCCCCATACAAAGCTTTATTTGGAGTGGATTTTCAAGTTGATTTGTTTTCTACTAATTTGCCTTCTGAAATTATTTATCCTATAAATAAAGAAGAAGATTTAGAAACAACTTTAAATAATAGTTCAACTGGAGGTTGTCCAGAAGATACTTTAGTTGATCGCTACGAAACATCTGATGGAGTACACGATGCCACAATAACTAGCTTACAAGTCGACACGACTAGCAATCACACTGACGACAAATATTCTACTGACATTTATAAAGAAATCGAGACTTCAGTAGTTATCGACTTGAATAATACAGATGACAGGATGGTACTTACCTATGAGTTAGAAGACCAATAGACGATTTAGAAGCAAACCATGGAGTAGAAATACTGTATATTGATGATAATGCTACAGAGGAATTTGTGGAAAAAGATCATGAAAATATTTCTCAGCAAAAACCTGATATTGACCATAAAGAAACTATTACAGATGCTTCCACCCTAAGATGTATAAAGTGTGACCAAAATAATTTGCCTAAATCAATGTCCTTAAATCAACAACAGCAGACTTGTGATCTATGCAGAAATGAAGAAAAAGTCAAGCAACAAAGAGAAGGATCTGCTCTGGGATAAAAACGCGCTGCAGAAAAAATGTTGGCAGTCAGCAATAAAAAATTAAAGCCTCTGGATGTAGGCCAAATTGTTGCAATCGAGGTTCCTAAGGTAGATAGAGGACCACTTGATCCCAAGAATATATTAGGAGCTATAGTAAATATAACTAATGGTGTTTATCAAATTGGTACTACACATGGCATGTCAAATCGATGGTTTTCCAGGGATGAAATTTCTTATTGCAAAAATAATACCATAATTAACATCCCGGAAGAAAAGTCAATTTCCTTAAGGGAAGCTCTAAGATTGTTCTCAAAGTTTGAAGGACAGGGTTTTAAAAAGTGTTCTTGTAAACCAAGCAAGATACAGTGTCGCAATAATAAATGTTTATGTTTTAAAGGTCATATGAAATGTAGTAGAAAATGTCATAAAAGCGGACTATGCTGTAATAAATAATAATTTTATCTTTTGTTTGTGACCTCAACCTTAAACTGTTAATATATTTGTATATTTTCAAAAATATTAAAATCTCTTTAACGGATTTAGGTCAAAGAAAACACTTTGGAGAAAAATGCTTGTATCTGCCGATGTTTCAATTTAATTAGATCATCCTCAGGGCACTAAAAACAGACAAAATTTATGATAATATAATAAATCAGAGTTAATAATTATCTGTATATTAAATTCATGTCCATTTTATACAGATAATTATTAACTCTGATTTAATTGTCCATAGGTATTTATAATATTAACATAAATTTTACCTGTTTTTAGTGCCCTGAGGATGATCTGATTTAAATCAAAACGTCGGCAAATACAATTTTTTTTCAAAGAGTTCTTCTAGCTTAGACCTATAACTCCAATTAAAATCCACCAACAGTAAATAATTACTCTAGAACGTCATCTTTCTTCTAACTGACTCATCAGCTTTTTTAAAACGCTTGGAAATTCATCCTTTGGTATGGAAGAGACTCTGCTACCGTAGTTGATTGCCTTCACTCGTTTAAAATTTTGCGCCATGTTTCCTTCATTGGGCGGAAAAAGGCCACGTCAAGTGGTTGGAGTAGATGCGTTGTATTAGGAGGTAAAGGTATAAAGCGAATATTATTAACTTTACATGGTTGAATAACCGGCTGATTTCAATGCGAGCTAAGATTATTTCCTATAAGGGCCTTTCGCCCTTCTTGCCGTTTTAATATTGGCAGCATAGGATTTAAAAACCAATCCTCAAAAACTTGGTAGTCAAACCATCCCAAAGCCGTTCTTTTATATCGCGCGTTTGCGGGTCCATTTTCAATCCATGTATTCCATAATTTTTGAGATTTATAATTAATATAAAGTGAAGCTAATTGACCCTTGGCATTTCCGCATACCATTAGAGAAGTACAGGCTTTGGAAGAGTTTCTGATTCGCTCAGGGTGAAAAATGAAATTATGACGAAACAAGGTTTGTTTCGTCATAATTTCATATATTTTCTGCAGGAATTCCTTCTAACTCAGCCTCCAAATTATCAAAGAAATTTTTTAGTTTCTTCATCAGTGGAAGCCCTAGCATGTGTAATATTCTGCGCGATTCTCTGTAAAAGCTGCAGTTGTCGCTTCAAAAAGGACTTGACCCAATCTACATGAGACTACTACATGAGATCAGGTGTATTATAATACGACTGACGACCATCCAGTCGAATTATTATATAAAAGCAATATCATCTCCGCTTTTGCTTCAATGCAGTTAATTTGTTATTTCTATGTATAATACAGTTATTATAGAAATAGATGTAGAATGTATAGCTGAAAATCTTGGCCTTGGACTTTTTTTAGCTTTCACAAAACTAGTAGTAGAGAGGAAAAAAAGTTAAGCTATAAATATTTTAAATAAAAAATTTATTTGGAATAAAAGTAAAAATTACAGCCAACAAGAGTTACTTATTATTCTGAAACCAAGAGGAGATCTAGAATGTAAAGCGGTTTAAATACTTGTGGATCTGGGATCTGGGGACCAAACTTAAATCAAAGTATTTATATAGTTGTCCATTAACGGCGAAGTTTTTTTAAATTATGTGCCTATCTATCTACCTACATTTAAAAAATTGGAAAAATTACCTATTTCTCAACATATTATTTAACTGTGCATAACTCCGCCCCTATGTTAAATAAAAATATATAGTTTAAGTTGTTATTTTAGTGTTATAATTTTTTTAAAAGAAAAAGAAAATATGGCAATATAATACATACTTTCTTACTTTTTTAAACAAAAATCACAATTTTGTATACAAAAAGCCGTTAAATTCAATACCGTTTAACCACAAAAACTGACGGACTTATGCAGGTTTCATAGAGTTGTCAAAATAGTTGGACTTATGCATATTTCATTTCTATAATTTTAGCGACATCTATTGAATATTTTGATCTAAAGTAGGTCCCCGGATAGCTTAAAAAATCAGCTAATAGATGCCACCAAATGTCTGAAATTGAATTTTTTGGACTTGCATTTTTCATAGTAAGGCGACGATATATAATATTGATTGATATTATTTTATCTTTTTGTCAGTTTTTTAGCTAGTGTCAATCTAGTTTATGTTATAAATTTTATTAGTTGCAGTTTCTCTTTGTTTATTTAAATTTTTTGTTTTATTTGTTTACTTATTTTGTAGTAATAATAGACGATGGCAAAGATTTAAGCCAAAAAAACAGGAAATTAAATTACGAAATATTGATTTTATTCATTTATGCCAGAAAATCTCCATAGGATCCGAGAACCCTTTTACAATTAAAGCAAAAAAATAAGTTGAAGCAATTGCGGGAGGTCAAAACCGTAAACACCAAAAACACGAGTAAAAATATAACGTCATTTCACAAATACGCATACCTCTAGTGGATGGACTAAAAGGATAAGCTTGAGAGTCTCACGTATCCGTAATTACGTACCAATGTGGATTCACGCTGATGGAGACCGGAAGCGTATATTTTGAAGAGCCAGGTATTAATGTCAGAGAGCATAATGTTGCAATAATTGAGGAACGGATACTTAAAGCCTTCGAAAAAGATCCTAAGATAAGTATTCGTGCTGTGGCGCGCGCTCTTAACCTAACCATTTGGAAAGTGTGGTCAGTTTTTCAGGCCAATGAACAGCCTGCTTTTCATTTCACTCTGGTACAAGGTAAACCAAATGTCTGATTTCCTTAGTAAGTGTTAAAATTTAAAGAAAAATTAGCAATCTTGTTAAACTTTTACTAAATTATTGTTTAATGTAATTAATTAGGCGAACAATAAAGTACAAAACTTATTGGAAGACTAAAACATTTAATTTGTTTCTTACAGGTCTTGCAGAAGGTCCTGCCAGGCGAATGGAATTCTGACGGTTTTTAATGCACACAGATGTAAAAGATGGAGAATTTTTAAAACGAATTCTATGGACAGATGAATCCTGTTTTAATCGCGAGGGTATTACGAATCTGCATAATTGGCAGCATTGGAAAACAAAAGGTAGTAATCTGCACGCCATGAGACAAACTTTGCTCCAGCATAATTTAGTGTTAATGCGTTGGCTGGAGCAATAAGGAATTATTTTATTGGACCACATTACTTGCCAGAGCGCCTTACAAGGCCTGCTTACCTGGAACTACTACAAACTGTATTGCCGGAGCTCTGATTGGAAATCGCAGTGTTTAATTAAGACATTCCCATTGTCTTCCAGCACGATGGTGGCCCGATACATTTTCAAAGAGATGTTAGAGATTACCTGATGTTAGGACAACACCTTTTCTAAGTAGCGCAAGTATCGAACGTCTACCTTTAAAGCATATAAATAAGTTGAAGCAATTGCGGGAGGTCAAAACCGTAAACACCAAAAACACGAGTAAAAATATAACGTCATTTCACAAATACGCATACCTCTAGTGGATGGACTAAAAGTCACGGATAAGCTTGAGAGTCTCACGTATCCGTAATTACGTACCAATGTGGATTCAGGCTGATGGAGACCGGAAGCGTATATTTTGAAGAGCCAGGTATTAATGTCAGAGAGCATAATGTTGCAATAATTGAGGAACGGATACTTCAAGCCTTCGAAAAAGATCCTAAGATAAGTATTCGTGCTGTGGCGCGCGCTCTTAACCTACCCATTTGGAAAGTGTGATCAGTTTTTCAGGCCAATGAACAGCCTGCTTTTCATTTCACTCTGGTACAAGGTAAACCAAATGTCTGATTTCCTTAGTAAGTGTTAAAATTTAAAGAAAAATTAGCAATCTTGTTAGACTTTTAGTAAATTATTGTTTAATGTACTTAATTAGGCGAACAATAAAGTACAAAACTTATTGGAAGACAAACATTTAATTTGTTTCTTACAGGTCTTACAGAAGGTCCTGCCAGGCGAATGGAAATCTGACGGTTTTTAATGCACACAGATGTAAAAGATGGAGAATTTTTAAAACGAATTCTATGGACAGATGAATCCTGTTTTAATCGCGAGGGTATTACGAATCTGCATAATTGGCACCATTGGGAAACAAAAGGTAGTAATCCGCACGCCATGAGACAAACTTTGCTCCAGCATAATTTAGTGTTAATGCATTGGCTGGGGTAATAAGGAAACATTTTATTGGACCACATTACTTGCCAGAGCGCCTTACAAGGCCTGTTTACCTGGAACTACTACAAACTGCATTGCCGGAGCTCTTATTGGAAATCCCAGTGTTTAATTAAGACATTCCCATTGTCTTCCAGCACGATGGTGGAAGACACATTTTCAAAGAGATGTTAGAGATTATCTGGACAATACCTTTTCTAACTCATGGATAGGCAGAGGCGGCCCGATTCCTTGGCCGGCAAGATCTCCAGACCTAACTCCCTTAGACTTTTACGTCTCGGGGCGGGCTAAAGCTTTTGTTTATGCTGGGTAGGTGCCTACGAGAGAGGTATTAATCGAAAGGATAAACGCCGCTTTTGGAACAATGCGAGAAGTACGAATAAGATGTCGAGTGTGAATTAGGAATAGAGGACAATAGTTCGAACAGAATTTATAACAAGAAAATAGTCACTTAGGTATTTAATGTTTGTTTTTAGTTAAACTTTTCTTCAAATAAGCGATCAAAAACCAAAATTGATTTTTTCTTTAATTTTGATCCACTTCCGCTCTTGTTACAGAACATTGTATTTTTTGAACCATACATTTTTGTATTAATAATAAACACACCGTTATAAAAGTCGATAATCGGCGAATGTATTAAAATGAAATAAAGCTCCTTATTCCTGCTACTTTTTTTAAAATTAAATTTTGACGTTGGTTTTTTTTTCAAACAATTACTAACTTTGTTAAATAAAAAACCTCGTACGTATGTATTATTGGTATGTCCCTTTAGGACAATTATTAGTCGAAACAAAAGCTGTTAACTATTTAAATACCATAGATTAGGGAAAATTATTTTTCAAAAATCGTACTTTTATTATCAATAATAAAAAAGTTATATGGTTTTAAAGGCGACATTTTAGATAATTTGAGAAAAAACATTAAAAAAGTCATATCTTCATAGCAGTAACTTTTATTAGGACCGAAGTTATTAGGGTAAAAAGCTTTCAAATGACTTCAAGAAAATGCCGAAAAATTTTGTCGGTTTATGTGCCGAACACCCTATATAATCGGGTGTTTAATTTAAATTTAGCATGTCATTGAACCTATGTAGCTATAACTATTTAAACTTAAACTTGATCACTCGCCTTAAATTAGTTACTTTTACATAGAAAAAATTATTAAAACAATAAAAAAATACAAGAAAATAATAAACATGTCAATTTATTTCCTATCGTCCGTTATGAAATACTCTGCTTTAAGTCTAAAAAAAAATCCGCATTTTAAATATTACTATTTTTTACAAAAATCTACTAGTGACTATCTGTATACAGCGCATATGTAACACCATATTATATTCTACATCCATATTATATTCTACATTCTACATAATAAGCCAACAACATATTAATTTAGACATCTGCATAAAATGGTGAAATACCATTATATTTTACGTCTTACTCGTCCCTGGAATATAGCATTATATTCCCCATTAAGGTTAAGAACAAGCGAATAAACTTTGATGAAATGTTAAAGCCTAATTGAATAAATAGGACATAAAGTGAAGCATGGGATGACCTATGTAGCAGCATCTTATATCCTGCACAACAGCCAACAACATCGACGTCAACATGACTTCGACATATCCATAAAATGGCGAAATAAGTAATAGTTGAGAATAACTGGTAATGGATGGCAGCATGTATATTAAAATGAGTTAAAGGACCTTTTACTTCATATTATTTGAACATAAAAATGTCCATTAAAATTTTTCTTAATTTTTGCAAATTATATGTAATACAATTCAGATTTTCATATGTATAACTTTAATGAATACGACTCCCGTTTCGTTAAATTAGAATATCAGTTGTTTTAAATTAGGGTTTTTTATAAAATCTAAAAGACAGGATAATTTTTGCCTGTAGAGTATTAAAAATAACTAACAAACAAAAGGATCTAAATATTTTAAAATGCAAATGCATGAAAATTACATAATAATATAAACTTTCCGTTTTAAATAAAGAAGTACGCTGCTTTTTAGTGGGATCCCAATTATTCTGAACGCTAGCAATAGATGGCAGAATATGGTATTTACTTGTAATATTAATTTAATATAATCTAATAATTGTGTTTTTTATTCCTCTTTTGGGTAATAATTATTGTATACAATAAAAGGTTTTATACATTTACAAAAGGAAA
Source organism: Anthonomus grandis grandis (assembly GCF_022605725.1). Taxonomy (NCBI): domain Eukaryota; kingdom Metazoa; phylum Arthropoda; class Insecta; order Coleoptera; family Curculionidae; genus Anthonomus; species Anthonomus grandis. Next base: position 10,025,634 of record NC_065562.1, read on the forward strand.
ATAATTAAAAAAAAAATTATGCGATTCTCACAGCGGTGGAACCAGGGTAAAATTTTATGGGGGGGAGGGACTCAAGAAATGCATTTATTGTTAATCATGTGTCATTGTGAAAATAATGTTTTATTTAATGCATATTATACATTAAAATTGAAGCGATGTCTGCGCATTTTAGAAATTCTTTCCATCACTGAAGTTACCTCAATATCATAAATGATATTTAGAAGAGCCAATCCATTCAAACTTTTTTGCAGCATTGTAGTTTTGAGCCAGGTAGTGTAGTTTGATTCGGCGCAAAGAAGAATTTAAAATATAACGAAGCACAACTGTTACTTGAAGTAGTACTGCCATGAGAAAATAATATAGGTATGAAAAAGGTTCAGCTTTCAACAATTTTTTGCACCTATTGCAAGAACTTTTGGGGGGGAAATTGCTCCAATCCTTTCTCCCCGAGAAATATGGATCACGAGTCACAGTTTTTGTAAACCGAGAATATGGATTCTCATTTTTTTTTTAAATTGCACAATTAACAATAAGCAAAATTTCCTACATTAACATGGTTTATAATTATTGTGCTGTTTTCTTAACAAACAAACTGAGCTGAGTTCTCTAAAAGCCATTCTTGCGGTCTCAAGGCCGGATAAAGGTGGAGGGTTAAGCAATACCCTATGCTTTCTAAAAAAAAATACTGTTTTGAAAATAACCGCTTTGACGACTGACGAAAGATGCCGACCATGGTTATGTAAAAAGGATATGAGTATTGGAACCCTGAATAAACTAGGCTGATACAGATCAGGAGGAGTGCAAAAAATAATAAGCAAGCTAGAGGAAATTTGTATGTATATCAGGGCAATACAGGAGATCTGGTGGACGGACTAAGGACATCAAAAGATCTGAAAATCTAGCGTATTTTATAGCGGAAGTCGGTATCGACGCCAGGAATTTGAAATTGGTTTTATCCTAGGAGAAAAACTGGTAGGATCTATTATCGAGTTTAAACCTGTTAATAAGCGGTTTGATTTGCTGGTATGTGGTATAACTCTGCAATGTTATCTTTACACGCCTTAACTAAATAAAAAGATAAATTGGAAAGAAATTTAAATACATAAACAAGACATGGTAATAATGCTGGGAGACTTTTACGGTAAAGTAGAAAGAAGAGGATTCTAGACCAGTAAATGGCAAACAAATCTTACATGAGTGCTACAACGGTAACGCAATGTGACTAGTAGACTTGGCAGTATCCAATAACCTATTGATTAAGTTAACAAAGTTTAGAGACAAGAACATTCATAAACATTCTTGAATATCTAACGATCGAGTAGTAAAAAAGAACAAAATACATGAATTTTAGGAGTATCTAGACATTCAGGGCTGTTAATACAGTTATTTAAAATCTTGTATGAAAAACACACATCATATTATGTCAGATAATAAATTTATAAAATTGTCAGCTAAATAGTAAGATCCATTCTTGATTTCGAATATGACTAGAATTATTCAGAAACTTGTTTTGAATCTTAATAATTCTGTTAATATGTATTGTAAGGACACCAAATAACAGTTCCAAACTCCAGCATAGACTCAACAAATGCGACAAAAAATGTTTTAAGTGGAAACTCATTAATAAAATCCTTAATGAATCCTAAGAGATGGTTATCCTGTTAATTATTTCATCAAAGTGAGAATGGAAGGTCAATGAGGTATCCAGATAAACTCCTAAGTCCTTCATTACACTAACCTTTTTAAGAATGACATTATCGATTTTATATTGTATTGGCAGCATACTTATTAGACGACTGAATCTCATAAATTTTCATTTTTCTGCATTCAAAAACATATCATAGCACCATGAAAAAACAATGTCAATATTTCTTTGCAGTCTTATTATATCATTTGGATTCTCAACTACAGTAAATACTTTTGGATCAACTGCAGATTATAAGAATTCACCTATGAGCAAAGTGCTTATCCAATTAGTAATTTTTCGATGCGACAACGTTAAAAATTGCAACACAACGTTGCATTGTTACGTTGTGTTAACCATAGAGACAACCCCGTTTTACATCAATTTGAAAAAGATTTTTTTGGTTGTCTCAACGTTACGCAGTGACTACCCGTTAACTTTTGAAACGCTTTTGCAACGTTTTTAGAGTTACTGATTTTTAGACGGATGGACGCCATAACGACAGAAAAATTATTGAATTTTTTAACAATAAACTAATAGATAACTTCAGTAGGCAGCTACTCCAAAAATACAACCTTTTTAATCCATCTTTTGAACAGTCCTTCTTAATATTTGTTTTGTATGTAGGTTAGTATAGTGAATTATACGGGTAAAATAGCCGTTTTGAAAGATTTACAAGCGCTTAATTTATAAGCGGAAAATAGTTTACTATGAAAGGATGTCATTTTAGCGGATTTCAAAAAAAAAAATGAGTATTTTAGTTTATTGGGTACATGGAGAAGAAAGAAAATCCGCTGTCGTTGTCCCTGGTTGGCCTGAAGCAAGAGGAAGAACGGATGGACCTAACCTAAAATTTTAATATTTCAATAACTGTTTGCAGTTTGTTGCGCGTATGCAGTTTTTTTACAAACTTAATAAACAAGAAATTTAACTTTTACAAAAAAATTCATAAGCCCTTCGAAAAATATAATGTTATGTTAACATTACATTCTGAGTTCTCATTGCTGCTGCTACTGCTATATTAACCCTAAAAAATAAAACTTTATAAAATTTAACATTGTTTTCAAACTGGTTAGTCTCTTAGGTAAAGAAAGGCTGTAAAGTAGGATAGAGGAACCATAAATGAAACTATTTACATAACGTAAACCCAGTATTTTAAATTTTAAATATGTAAAATTTAATACAAACCTTTTCACTGCTATCTTCCGCCACTTTCAATGATTCTACATAATCCATATCAACTTTAGGAAAGCTAGTTGTAGGCATTTTTGCTTCCATTGCAAGTTTTTTTTGTGTCTGCAGTAAGTTGCAAAATATTTAGTCTTTAAATATCTTAATTTTTTAAAGCAAAACTAAAATAATAAATTTCAATAATTCCAAGCAAAAAATTAATTATAAAAATAAAAATATAAATGAAGTAGGTTATGTTGAACTGAATATTTTTTCTTCCTCTTATTCTCTCTACTTTAGTTTTTCATCTTCTTCCTAAAACTCTTAACATGTCAAAAAGCTCCCTCTACAGCGAAAAATGCTTAACACAGACGATCAGGCAATGTAATACCCATTCGCTAACGACAAGGTAACGTTGTTCTTACTGTAAAAAAATACGTTGTAAAAACAGCAGTTTTACAGTTGCGATACTGAACTAAATTTTGCACTGAAAACAACGTTGCAACTAGTGAAAATAAGAGTAATCTCAACTTAGGTGACTGCAAATTGTTACTTGGGCTCCGTAAGATGGGTAGCAGATGAAGTAAAAGTGGTACTTGCCGATAGGGCATCCAAAAAACCAACGGAAAGAGAAATAAGAAGATAGGGATTACGAAGAGATATGTTTATGCTACTTTTTCCTCCAGAATAGTAGGTGCTAGAGCTGATTACTCAAATTGGTTGATTTTTTGTTCGCTTCTGTTTGTGATCTCTTATGTTTTTTTCTCTCTTTCATCTTGTTTTTTGGTTGCTTTGTCTAAAAGAAGCCAATAAGCAGAAACACGTGTCAGCAGCTACCGCTTTTACTTCTTCTGCTTTTTATCTTACGGAACTCGTACTACGAATCTCGATAAACTTGTCCTTTTATCAATAAGAAAAGTGTATTTTTTTAAGCCCATAAAACATTTTGATGCATGATGATTGATTTTGACAACGATTTTTGTAATTTTAAGAAAATAAATTTTTGTCTGCTTCAGAAAGTAAAAATAAAAATATTTAAAAATGAATTTGCCAAATAGATTGTTTTGAAAATATACGTTCTTTAAACACGTTTTTTTTTTAATTATTTCATATAAAATGAATAACTAGTATTTTAAGTCGAGGTCGCACCAAGTGTGTAATTAATTGAAAAACTATTTCATTAACGGAACATACATTAAATATTTGCGGAATATTCAAACGATTCAAGTGCGTTAAAATCGGAAATTATTCTTAATTATAAATAATAATAGTAATTTTTTTCATGCAACAAATAAAAAAAAGCGCACCGCGATCAAATTGTAGGGTACGCATCATATTTCAAAATTTGAAAGTCGCGCATTTTTCTGAAAACAAGCAAATATTGCAATAAAGAAAACACCAATCAAGTGCAATAACTGGATTTTTTTTCTGATTATAATTACTATTAATAATGGCAATAAATTATAATATCGCTTTTTTATACGGTCGTTTGTAATAATTTCATACTTCACATGCGTTGTCCATCAAAAACTAAACGGATAGTAATTAATATTAATAATCGAGAGAGAAAAAAATCGATAATGGTGCAGAACATTTTGACCTTTGGTTGAATTTTAAGGTTAAATATGTTTTAATAAGAAATTAAAAAACAAAAAATTCGCCCCAAATGGTCAAAAACTAAAAAACAAATTGCACATTATGTAGTTAATTTTAAAGCATTTTAAATGATATTAAATATATAAAAAGTGTTTCGTTTTGAGCACTACAAACATATTATCTTATCCAAAACAGAAATACAATTTTATATAAAGCCAAGCTTTTTCCAATATTCGTTCATCTAACTCAACTTAGCCCATTTCTAATTTGATTTAAGTAATACTTGTGATTCTAAAAACATTTATTACAGACAGAAAAAAACATTTATTTCACAGTATTAAACTTTTACCACGTTTTTACATTACTACCAAAAAAGACAACCGACTATTAGGAACAAAACTAGATATGTCCGAATTAACCTAGAATAAGGCCGCATTCTCAAGTTGTGTAGCTAAATAGTTGGATTCAATATTTTCTCAAAAACATATTAAAATTTTATAAAAGCAACGTTCTTAAATTCTAAGAGAATAACAAAACTAACCTATGTTTTCTGAACCAATCACCTGAAAGATTTTTAGTAAATATTTCAGCGAGTTGTTCGTTAGTAGATAGATATACATATTTGACAGCAACCTTGTTCCTTCATTCACTAAATCCTTTATAAAATTAAACATTACATCAACATATTTTAAGCTTTTATGATCACATCTTTTTGTTAACTTTATACATTATTATATAATATTAAAGTTGGGTTTTGTAAAACCAAGATCAATTAAAACGTTTGATAAGTAAATACCCTCTTTTACTGCCTCAGTAATTGTAATGCTTCAGTACAAGAAGTTGCTACAGTTGCTTGATTTTTAGTAGATGAGTAAACTGAACCACTCAAAACTTTAAATAAATATCCACTAGTTGATTTCCTGTCAGATTCGCCACCTCCCCATCTGAATCACAGTATCCAACTAAACCAATACCGTTCACAGGATAACACAGTTCTAAATACTTGGTTCCTTTAAGATGCCCTAAAATGTGCTTAAGATTCTTCCAAATCCAAAAGGGATTTAATGCATTATTGAATCCAAAGGTGATTCCAAAATCCAAGGGTGAGTCAACAAATTATTAGTGTAATTCTTTTGGCTCAAATAAATCCAATTTTCATTTCTTTTCACATTAATAACTAAAAACGTGTTCAAATTTCCAAAATCTTGCATTTCAAATTCTTAATTAAGTTTTAGTTTTAAATAACGCCATCATGAGAATAAAATATTGTCAACATATAATTTGTTTTACTATCTAATTAAAATAAAGACAAATATCATTAGCAGACTTAACAAACATTTTCGTTTTTTTTTCAAAATTTAATTTATTATATTAACTAATTATTTAATTAGTGGTTGTTTATCAATTCAATCTCAGAGAAGAAATTAAAGATTTTTACTATTTTTTTTTCGTTTTTAAGTTTAACTATGTTAAGTGTAAGCTCTTGTACGGCTGAATACCTACAAATTTGCCTCAAAGGTCTGAATACTAGTCCGGGAAGGAATTTTACAAGTAGATTATTAATTTTAATAAATTATTTTTTAATAGATCTATTATTTTAAGGAAATTTTTTTGTTGTTTTAAAGTAGTTTTATAAACAGGTTAGGTTGGGTTTTACAAAAAGGTTGGTATTTATATTATAAGTAAGTAGGTAGATGTTAAGTACAAAAAATTCAAAGAAAATACACTCTTTAATAGCAACTATTCCATATTATATTTTTTAATATGCTTAACTCTTTTGCATACACACCTATTCATATGATACGACGCCATGGCACTCCACTACCTATCCGAGAGGTTTAATATTTTTCCAATACCGGAGATAGGAAAATTACCTGCCTAGCATTTAAGTTAAAAAACTAGGCAAAAAGAAAAGTAAAAGTAATATTCTCATTATTTTAATAATACAGGCTCAATATGCCCACATCTATATTTACATAATCATTTACCTAAATATGTATCCATATATATCTAACTACTCGAAATTATTGAAGTTGTGCCCTTTTTTCCTCGTTACTCCTTTTATTATCAATTTATAGTCTTATCGATTTTTTAGTAAGTTTACTCAAGATTTTCAGAAACGTTGCTATTGTAATTTTCTGCATTCATTACGACTGTTGCATTGCCTTATCCGCTGGTAGGATCTGGATGTTGGTATTCTTTTTTAGATATTTGAGTGCAGTCTGTTCCTGTCTAGATATATCCGTTTCTTGTGGTTTCCTTGCTAGTTGGTACAGAGTACTTCGTATCTCATAGTGAAATTCATTCGCTTTTACCTGACCGCAGGTAAAAGGCTGACTCCATAGAGGTAGTAACAGCCAGGACCCATGACTTCAATGTGATCGCAAAACTAAGCTCGTTGCTTAATACCATTTTCTCAGTACTGGACAAGGTTCTCTCGGATTTGTTGATTATGTTTTCTTCATTCGCGGATATTGGGTCCGTCTTGCTTGTGCGTGTAGTTTTTCAAACCTTGTTGACTTTGTGCCCTCAACTTTTGACAGTTATAGTCAATCTTGGCAATGATTGTATAGTCTTCATCCAAAGTAAACGCTTTGATTTTCTGGTAACCACGTTGGGGTCGTAGCAGTTCTTTACCAATGCGTTCTAGGATGCATACTGATCCCGTTCCTGACTTCGTAGTTTATGATGGAAAACCAACCGGAATAACATCGTTTTCCCTTGCCTCTCGTAGAAAGTTGATATGCTTTTCCTACTTGGTCAATTTGGTTCTTAATTTCTCTAAACCTGAATTAGTTGCTAGTTTCAAATCCATACCGGGTATACAATCTGTTTTAAAAGGTGTAAACATAGGTAGTAAAGTCAAAACGGTCAATCAAAAGTCACAAAGTCATCAACGCCCAAAAGCAGACCAGACTGCAAAGACTGGTCTGCTTGGGAATTACTGAAGCCATGAGAATAACACTTGCGGTATCATTAAATATTCTTCTTGGGCTACCGGACTTCCCAATCTGGATTAAGAGGGAGGTCATAGCGGCGCATAAGAGGACGAAGGATAACGGAGAGTGGCGCAATGTTAACTTAGGACAAGGCCATATAACGATTGCTCTTAGGATGTATAAGAACATACCAATTCTGACATCCAGATGCACTATAGAAAGTGGTAAACTAAGGTTAAAGAAGGGGTTTCAAGTCGAAATCCGGACAAGGTAAAGATGGTCGGCGAACGAAATTAAAGATACAAGTGGTTTCCAGGCCTGGCACTCAGATAGATCATGGATGAAAAGCACCAATTCGACCGGAGCCGGACAGGACGGAATCGAACACAGGGGAATCCTTCCCGCTAGGGAAACACACCACAGTTTTACAAGCGGAGGTGTTTGCTATACTCGAAGTAGCAAACAAACGAGAGGCATTGGAAGGTAACAAAGGGATTTGCATCTACTCTGATAGTCAACCTGCCCTCAAGACGAATCAGAAACCCAGGGCCAGCTCAGCGCTAGTCCAGGAATGCAGAAACGCATTGGAAAAGCTTGCAGCACACAGGGAAGTAAGACTGAGGTGGGTCCCAGGACACCAGGGTGACTTAGAAAAAAACAAATCTCCCAGACACTTGGTGGAAATCCTGACTCGGCACAACAGTCTAAATAGGCATCTACACCTTCTTGGTTAAGAGAAAGCCTACTCTGTCCGAATTGCGGTACAAGGGAGAAAAATTCATACTACATACCAGGTATGTGTAATAGGTGGAGTCGCCTGAGAAGGAAAATTTTCGGAGCAACGACACTCCGCGGTGAAGACCGCGCATTGGGATTGGAGGCATAGGAGTGGGTGATTCTGAGGTTGGCAAAAAGGGACTGTTTAGGCCTATTTGCCGAGCTTTAGCTCCCCCACCCTTATTACTACAACTACTAGGTAGTAAAGTCTAATTTTTAAATTTTGAATTTATTTTAAATTTAGCACCACGTTTCAAATGGCAAGTCTCTCCATTCCAGAACTATTATTTTTTTCCAATGTAGCTCCTTGCAAAAAAACTTTGCTTCTGTCTAATATATGTTGTGGCCATTAGACCAAGCGTGTTTTGCTATCCCTTTGGTAAAGGAATTAAGTAAGCATGTTTCCAGCAATGTGAAAATTAAGCAGTTTCAATGCATACATTAATAATATGAGTAAAGTAAGGTATGATGTAAGGGCAACATAGTTGAATCAAAACAGAGTTAATTAAATCACTACCAACTGCCTTACTTTTAATGTCAAACAGTATTTTAGTTACGTCAGCCTCGGTCACTGGTTCAAATGTGAGATTACTCGTGATACCTTCCTTAACATGGGTATTTTAGAACTGAATTAAGGTATTGTCTAAAGGGCATGTAAAGTTTCATTGATTAATCAAAAATAAATTTATTTTATTGAAATCTTCAGATAAAGCCTTAAGATTAAGTTTTTGCAGTTCAGCCAATTATAAATAGTAAAATTCTACGTTTTAGGTCCTTTTTTTTATAAAAGTTTAGTGAATTATGTTTTTTTTTTCTTGGCACCAAAAGAACTTGTTGCAAATCAAAGTTGCAGCAAAGAACATTTCCCAGCAGCTTTTTATTTGTCAGTTTTTTTACTTAAAGAATTACAGAAGATTTTCATTTTTTGACGTGATTTCCTCTTTTATAACTAGAACTAAAATTACCTTCAGTTCTTTGCTTTATAGCTATGTCCACCACACCTTTCCGTACGCCAAGGGTATGAATAAACATTTTTTTGTAAACTTAAAGTTTACCATCAGTTCGGAGCAAAAAAAAAACTTCAAGAATTCTTCAAGTTTCGAATTCTGCGTAGTTGTCCATTTTTTCTTAATTTTTTTTGGTGTTGCTATTAATGAGGTCCCTTTGCTTTTCAAAACAATCCAACTGTTAGTTGTTCTGAAATATTTTGAGCTTTTCTTTATATGCAAACTTATTGCTGCATTTACGTTTACAATTTGGTGGACAAGGACCTTTTAACGATGTACCTGGTACAACATTTCCTGCTGCTAACGCAGGTCTCTCCATGCAGTCTTCTTTTACTAGTACTAATTATTGGAAATTCCTCCACACCTTCCAATTCTTTTTTAGCACTGTTTCTTTTTACTTACATGTTCCGGATTTCTTTATATACATTTTTTATAAAGACTTTTCTTTGAAATTGTTTTTATTTCCATTTCCACTTCACTTGAGGGGCTTGATGGAATAAAATCTGAGTGTTTTAAAGAAAATGCCTCAATATCGAAATCAACGTACAAACCACTAGGTTTACAAAATAGTCATATCTACCTTTTTAATAGATCATTGTAAACATCTTAAATATACCTTGGGTATCATTGATAATGGATGTAGCACTTGGTCTAGGCTGAAATTCCATAGCAGCCAAATTAGCAATGTTCTCTATATTTGGTAGATTATTATTCCCTAGAAAACATGGAATTTTTGTAATAGTTTAAAAGCCAAAAAAAGACTTTTTATTGCTTTGTCATGTTTTAACATTGTTTAAAGTCTTAAATAATTAAAGCAACTTACCTTTGGTATCTGTTAAACTTGAGTAGACACAATTCTCTGGATTCATTTAGTTCGACTTCTAAATGAAAGAAATTGAGTGTAATGCTTTTAGATCCCCTTTTCTATGAACAACAAAAGTATTAACTATCTGTGTGTTATTTTACATAACCTTACTTTTTACGAATTTAACTATTATTTACTAGAGTTGCGTTTTTTTTTTACTTATTCTAACTTACCTTCAATATGCTTTAATGGCTCCAGAATCCTTTTACCTCTAGAAGTCATGTTTTTTTTATTTAAATACGATGGTTCCTTAAGAAAAAAGCAAAAAACAATATTATTTTTTAAAGAGCGCATTCAAGTAGCTTTAAAAAAATTATGCAGTAACTAGATATCTCAATTTATCTATTATTGAGGTGGGAATTTTAACGCAACAACTAGGCAACTTAAAATATCAAACTGTAGCAAAAAAAAGGAATATTGAAGTTAACTACTTTTTCTGACTTAATTTATATATTTTCTAGTAATCCTAGGAGATATCTAGTTATAGCGTTGAATAGAAAATAAAATGTTTAGCGGGAAATAGTGTATAACTCACAATGGCAAAATCAAGTTATCTAATTGTAGCAGTGAGGGGGCGATCTTATAAGGAGTGCATATGCCAAAAATATTAGAGATAAATTGGACAAAACACCACGTCAAAGCAAAAAACTCATACATATCAGTGGATTAATGTGAACCATTTTTTTTTAATAAAATTAAAAAATCAATGGAAAATATGTTCGTATTTTGATCCTTAAGTTTATTGCTCTGTGCTCTAGTTTAGGCGAAATAAATGCAAAAAGTATGAATATTCGCGAATAATCCACCAACAATTGCTTATAGTGCGATGACATTTAAATCCCGAGTAAATTTATGCATCCGTTACGGTATATCATCTTGCAAGGTGAAAATATGCATCGCAATGTTAAATGATTACTGCTAATAAGTGGATTTTGTATTGCATGAATAAAAGTAAAATTTCACAATCAAAAGTGCAAGCGCAAATACTGTATTGTAATGAAATAATTGTAAGAAGCAGTAGAGTGTAAATTAAAAGATTAACCCATTTTAAATTTTAATGATTAATTAGGTTTATTGCCAAAAAGCCAATGAAATTGTCAAAAAGTTTCCTGGTAAAAACTTGTTACAATTGCCTTAATATCAATTTAATTGAAATATTGTCAGGAGATATTCAAAAGAATATTTGCTGTAATTGTTGTTAAAAGATCATATTAGTTTGTAAAGAAAACTGTGAGAAATATTGGACATCTTATGTAGTAATTTCCAGAAGTAATGTTATAATTTTCAAAAAGGTTACTTAACTTAAAGCTCAAAATCTAGACAATGAACACAATGGATACTCTAATAAAACAAAAATTATAATATTTAGGTAAAAATTAACAGTCCAAGCAAAATTTCAGAAATATTACACATTTTATAAGGTAGTGTCTAAAGGTAGTGTTTGAGCTTTAAACTTGCTTAAACACCCAAGGTCTAAAAATCAGAGCAGAATATTCGTGATATTCAGTATCACATCCTCTGCAATTATTATTGAGGAGGGTTTTTGGGTGGGGTCAGAAAAATAGAAACCTGTTTATTAAAATGTCGACGTTTCGACTTCTATTAAGTCATCCTCAGGACACTGAAATGGATTCAAGTAATCACAGAGATAAAACAAAGTAATTTCAAGTACATAAATAACACTATTAAAATAAATGTTCTTTACGTGTACAAAAATTTAAAAAATAAAAACCACGACACAATTAAAATTATATTCAGGTAAATTTTTTTAATTTTTTTAAATTTTGTGTTTTAGTTTTATCTTTTTTGGTAATAAATTGATTAAATTATAGTAACTTGCACTCAGATAATCGGTGTCTTGTTTTTTGTTAATAATTTCTTTGTATTTTTTTATATTAACCATTTCTAGTAAAATTCTTTTTTTGTAATTTGATTCTCTGCCACTGATCTGAGTGCTGTTAAAATCAAATTGGTGTTGCTGATTGAAGGAGTGTTCTGCTAGAGCAGTCTTTTCAAATGCTGCGTAGTTCGTTGGTTTTACGCTTCTTTCGTGTTCGCTAATTCTGGTTTTTAAGTACCTGGCCGTTCGACCCACATACAGACCTTGACAATCAGAACAGGGTATTTTATAAACCACGCCACTTTGTAACTCATTTGGTGTTTTATCTTTGAGTTTTGAGAAGTATTTGATGATGGTATTTTCATTTTTGAACGCTATTTTGACTTCATCATCAGAAACCACTCCTATTAGCCTTTCAGACAAACCTTTGACATAAGAAATTTTTATTGAACGTATAGGTGATAAACAATATATATTATTGAAAGTGATAAGATGACTTAATATAAGTCGAAATGTCGACATTTAAGTAAACAGGTTTCTGTTTTATTTCTAACCCTCCGCAAGATTGAAGATATTGGGTCACAAACACGAAACTGAAAATCTGCAATTATTCTTTGAAGTTCACAAAAATTAAAAATAAAATTGGTTATTTCACGTAGTAATGGCCAAAAAGTACATTTGATCTTCACACAACTCAAACTAAAGACTCTATGCAACAAATAGATTTTTTTTTCAGAAATTAAAAGTGTCTAAAAGTATTATTTAGGTGAATATTCTCTATGAACATTGTTTAAAGTTTACACCAGTTCAAAATAAAATTTCAGAATAAGTGGACTGGTTATGAAAGAGTACCTAGGGTATTATATAAGGGGAAATTTTTAAATGAGCATCAAATATTATGGATGTACAACAAAATGCGGTAACTATTTTAACTAACATGGCAATTTTTATATTTCTGTATATCAAATAAATTTATCGGTAAACAAACTTAAGGCATCATTATATTTTTAATCTACCAACAAAAGCAGGCACCAAAAAATACACAAAGCTTACAAAAAATCTAAATGAGCTTCTAATTTTCAAAACCAGTTTACCAAAATACCAACTAAACTTCAAAAACTCTAAATGAGCATCTAGTTTTCAAATTCATTTCAACTAATATTATATAATCATCAATTTTTTTTTTAAGTTTTTATTTTGCATTCGGCAACAGCTTTGGTTAATGAATTACAAAAAAATCCGGCAACGCGCGTTTATACTAGAGCGACAGTTAACTGCGTTTGGGATTCCCATATACGTTTATTGGTTCTGGTGTATATAATATTTCAGTAGTATAAACAGTTGTCGATTGGAATTTGTTCTGATTACGGAATAAGTCAAGAAGTTAAGACAGAAATAAACAAACTATTTGATTTACATTTGAAGCCTAAAGCTATTTTAAAAAGTCTTAGTAAGATGGAGGGAGTAAAATTACCATCAATGGAACAATTGAACAATTATCTATCAAGTCGTACACGTGTTAAATACGGTTCCTCAACTATAAGTCTAGGAGAACTGGAGCGATGGATATGAAATCATACAGCAGTTCCCGAGGACATACACCAAGTGTTTGTACTTTCTTATTATATATTCGAGGATGAACCAATGTCCTTTCGCTTTGCATTGTCTATAAAACATTTACTGGGGTTAGCAGAACGTCATGCAAATATTATCCATGCTGATGCGACATACAAGTTGATTTGGCAAGGGTTCCCGGTATTAGTTGTAGAAACTACAGATAAACATAGAAAATTTCATCCGATATGTCTAGGAGTTTCGACAAACGAGCGTCAGGAAGATTTTACCATGTTATTTAATAGTTTAAAAGAACAGGTTTTGTTTTTATACGGACATTCTCTACAACCGTCGGTATTAGTTTATGATGGCGCAAAGAGCATCCAAAATGCTTTTACAGAAGTCTTTGGTCCTGAACCCATTGTGAGAATGTGTTGGGCATATGCAAAAACAAAAATGCAAACCAGAGTTGAACAAACTTGCTCAGATAAAAACGCCCGAAAGAATATATTACAAGACATTGATGCTTTACAGTCCGTTACTTCTCCTGAACATTTTACTAGCTCATCACAGCTTTTTATGAGGAAATCGAAAACCCAAACTAATTTTATTCAATACTTCAAAGAAGAGTGCCACAAACAACGCACTGGAATCATTTAATAGAACCATAAAAGATAGCAATACATTACGCGAAAGATTTCCTTTGTCTCGTTTTCTGGTTATCGCATCGGAGATGGTTAACGAACGGTCCTGCAAAACTACAGAGGAGTCCTTTTCAATTACTCCGCTTATTAAACTTCCTGATTGGACAAAAACATATCAATGGGCAAAATTAGACAAAAAAATAAAGGTGTTAGATGATGACACGAAGAACAATGTCTATATAGTACCAGGAGGTCAAGTATTGGATGTTCAGGCTGAAAAACCTTGGGAAACTTTTGATGAATTCAAAGAATTTTTTTTTCCACTTGGAGAGTAACAATTCCCAAAGAAAAAGATGATTGGATGAATGGTAGCTGCAATTGTCCACAATTTTTTAAGATGTATATGTGCAAACATCTTCTGGGCCTAGCCTGGGCCTGTAGAGGCAAAAAATATCCATATTGGACAAAAAAGAAAGCGTGGACGTCCATCAAAATCCAAACCTGCTTTGGTAATTCAGTGATGTTTTTAATTTATTGAAGTCTTATTAATAATTTGTTTATTGTTGTTTTATGCACTCTTCTTTGTTTTGTGGTTCAAATAATGTTTTAAGAATGGAATTTTTTGTTCTTTTTGTTTTATAAATACAAGACAATAAAGTATATTTGTGATGCCTATTTTTGTTTTATTTTATGCTCACTAGCTTTTTTCATATTATAAAGTATGAAGTTCAAACAGTTTTTAGAAGCTTTATTATTTAAATAGCTATCCAGATTAGTATAAAACAGTTAGCAATATTAACTTTATTAGATGCTAAAGATTAGAAATGCTCAATAAGTATTTATTTTAAAAAGTATAAAAACTGATGTTCGATTAAATACTACCCTTATGTAAGTACTTATTTAAAAATCCAAGACCTAAAGATGTAACATTGAATATTTTCTTGTAATAAAAAATAAATATGTTAAATATTGGTTATTTTAGGTAGTAGTGGCCAAGATTAATGTTTGGTTCTCAGGGTGGTCACTGAACTTAAACTCTAAGGTCTAATCAATGAATATGAATAGTTTAATGCAAGAAAAAGCATAATATTTAGATATAATTTCTTTGTAAATATTGTTTAAACTTTAAACCAGTCTAAATAAAAATTTCAAAAATATTAAAATCTAAGTTCTAAGGGTTGTTGTTTTTTTAATGTGACAACTTACTTAAAAGTGCAAGACCTAAAGATTTAATATAATCAAGATTTAATTTGATCTAATTTAAATATTTTCATTGAATAAAAAAGCATGTTATTTAAAAGGATATTTTCTATAACTATTGTTTAAAGTTCACACTAGTTTAAGCAAGAATTAATAAAATATTGGTCACTGTAGGTAGTATGTCCAAGATCAGCGCTTTTCAGGCAGCTTAAAGTTCAAAATCTGGACAATTAATAGGAATATTTTAATAAAGCAAAAATATGATCTCTATACGAAAATTCTTTATAAATATTGCATTTTTTATCTAGAAGTGCCTAAAGGTGTTAATTGGTTTCTAATTCGAGCACCCACTTGAACGTCCAAAATCTAAACATCTAATTTACATATTCCTATAAAATAAAGAGCATGATATGTAGAAGTATGTGTTCTACATAAATTGGTTAAGGTTCATATTTGATTAATAATAGATGTAAGAAATATTGATTACTTTAGGTAGTGTCAAAAAGCACAATTTTATTTTCAAGGCAATCATCGAAACTAAATTCAAAATGTAGACAACAAACAGAAATAGTTTAATAAAATAAAATGCCTTGTATTTAGATAAAAATTCTCTATGAATATTTTTTGAAGTTTAAACCAGTTCAATTAAAAATTTTACAAATACTGGACTTGTTATAAAGGAGTGTCTATTAATGTATGGTATAAATTGATAATAAATATGGTATTAATTGATTTTTAATGTGATCACTTACTTAATATAATTTCATGAATAAAAATCATAAATTTAGAAGAATATAAAACTTTTTCGTTTTATGTAGTTCAATAGTTTGATATATTTTACTGTAAAAGAAATCAAGGGTGATTTAATGTCTTAATTATTTTTTTTTTGATAATTATGTAATGATATGTATCTTATAGAACAACGAATAATAAACAACAAAAACGCGCACAATTCAATAGTATTCGCATATTGTTCGATACATCTATTAGAATATTATTTTTCAGTGGAAACGACGTCTAGGTATATTCCGATAAATTTAATAACCTGCTTTAATTTAGAGGTAGATATTATGCTTTAATTTATTGCTATATTGAAATAATAATATGCAATAATTCAAATGATGCTATATTTTTTGATCAATTATATGACTGACCTTAATGTTAATTTTTGATTCGTTTAATTGTTTACTTCGTCGTAATTTATTGCTCTAAATATCTTAGATTTTGTAAATGTTCATTTTTTAATTTGTTGCATCTAAAACAAACATCATTAAGTACGAAGGTCCTAAAAAAAGTAGCTATCAAAATGACGTAAAAAACAAATAGGATTTAAGTGTAAGAGTTTTACGTGGCTTAATCTCGAAAGCTAGTTGACATCACTAAATTGTGAGATCATATTGTTTTGGCTCAAAATATTTAGGATTACACTTGTTGAGTTCATCATTATCATAAATATTAATTTTGCTCTAAAAAAAGTCGAATTCCATGGTTAACAGTTTCCTATAAGTTTGTGTAATTAATTATCAAATATTTATTGCGTAAATTCTTTCCGACCCATGATATTTTTAATTATATTAGCTGACTTCTATGAGCAGAATACTCCAAAGCGAAGCATATCTTAGATATTCAGCAATACTATTCAAAAATGTTTTTCCTGTAACACAATTAGACAACTTTAAGCCACTGTAGATTAAAATGGCACAAAAAAAGGCGAGTGGCATCAAAGGAGAGCGGCTTACATCCAGTACTGATTCCAACAAGGCTAAAGAAATAAAAGAAGGAGAATTTTGAATGATTGTTAATGTAATATTCCAATATGTAGTTGTAATAATAAGTTCATCGTTTTTTTCAACTAAAATAACAATTTCAGATGTTTATTATTTAGATTTAGAGAAATGACAATAGAAGCCCTTGTCTGATATTTTTTTCGAAAACAATGGTTATCTCAAGTTACACCAAAGAAGAAACCAATAGGCTGGGATTGAGTACGTCCAATTTTAAGCTGGTAAAACTTCCATAAAGACAAAAGAAATAAAGATTTTTTTAAACAAATTTCTGTGATTTATTATGGCTATGACGAAGGTCTTGAAAAAGCATAAATATCTACTAATTAAAATCTCTTCAAAGCATTTAACACAATCTCTTAAAATAACAATAATAAGTTGGTTACATCCTAGTTTATTATAAAGAGAGAAGCTGGCTAAATGGTTGAAACCGTTACCAAAAAAAAAGTTGGTTATAGTGAATTTTAAATAAAAACTGTGTAGGTTGCTAAGTAGTATAACTGTACAAAGAAAATAAATTTGGTAATACATGGACTATGTAGAAGCTTATCAATAGCTGACTAATAACCAAATCTCCACCTTGCTATTCACATCTATTATAAGGAAAACCCTGTAGGATTTAGTGGTCTACCAATTTCAAATTATTATACATAAAATTATATTTTAATATACAGAAAATGCTCTAAATCAGGGATCACTTAAGAACTAATTAGGAAAATTTTAGGAATTTTTTTTGCCTTTAAAAAGAAATAAAGCCATAGCGTTACATTATTATACGAGAAAATAATCAAGGAGCATTATCAAGGACTATAGATTTCCAAACGTGATCTTTATTAAGTAATTAATTATGGATAAGTACCTAATTACGGGTTTTTTATAAGTTAATTTCTATTACATGAATTTTCTGTGTTTCGGCTATATTTTAAAAAGGAGATTATTATTATTACTATTATTATTATTATTATTAATATTATCATGTTCGTTCTCATCGGAACCGATATGGAAAAAACACAAAAATTTTCGTTCTGCTTCATCATTATTAAAATCGATAATCCCGCGTAATCATCAGTATATTTAGTTGTTGAAATGAATGATATTGAGTCGTTAATATATTCCGCTTCTTTATATAATATCAAGATAAATTTACAGTTTTTGTTTTAATGAATATTAAAATATTCACGACTCATCACATTGTTAAAGTTCATTCATCATGCAGTATAAAAAGCTTAAAGGGAAAACGTTTAGTTATGGAATCTAATAAGTTAGATTAGATGTTTGGACTATATATGTATATATACATATATTGTACAGGGTGGTGCGATTTCGATTATTTTAATAGAAAACTCGTATTTTTCGAACAGATAAAAAATTGACCTAGATGTCATGAGCTCAAATTTTGTAAAAAAAATTTAAAGTTATCAAAATTTTACTATGTCAAACTCTTCTTGAATTATATCGATTTCGGTAATTAGCCATAACTTTTTTGCTATTAAAGATAATTGACTTCTGAAAACACTTTCTCAAAGTACTTTTTAATGACAAATATTTTTATGTAATATACTTTTAAACAGGGTGTTTCATAAAGTTGATATTCTAAAATTTTTTTTTTCTTATAGAACACATATTATTTTTTTATAAATTCTTAAAGCTCTTGAAATCCTCTTTTCAAAAATATATAACACCATATATCTCATTTTAGCTGTTTCCGATATTTCCGATATTACATAGTCATTTTTCCATTTTCCAAGTCTTTTAATTTTTATAGCAGTAGGCTTTGGTAAAAAACAGCACATGTCATATGTGACAGCCAGATAAAAAATTGTTTATTTCTCCTGTCAGTAACATATTTGAATTTGCTGTATTTAGAGCTATATAGTGCTCAAATATTTAGAGAACTTAAAAAAAATTTATGAAAATTACGAAAAAGTTGACATGTTACACTTCCTGTATATATGTTAATTGATTTATTGAGTACATTAAATTGTGTAGTAGAAATAATATTTTGTCAACATCTTGCAAAAACTTTAAAACATCAACCGCTAATATTTTTAAATGTGTATTATTACTCATAAAATTAATAACGCTTCCATTAACCAACAACAAAACCTAATTGAAATAACACAATTACTATAAAATTGTGCATATTTTTTACTATAGCATTCAATAGTCTAAAGTTCTCCTGATTTTTGTCATAAAACGTAATTAAAACTTCAATTAATATTAAGCAGACTGCAGCATATTTTTTAAATAAATTTCATTTATTTGTAGAGCTCTGCTTAGGAAGATAAATTGTGATAAAAAATATAAAAAAACGTAAGTAAATAATTAAAATATTCTCTCAAATTTTGCTTAACTAGGTTAATTGGATCTGTTATGATATATTTAACATAAACTACAGTATTAAGTATTGAGTATTACGTCTTCTAAGTTAGATAAATTGGTTTCACTTTTCAAAGATAAATAATTAGATGAGAGTCCAAAAAAATTCCGAATAACCTTAAGGAATTCTTTGTTGAAGATCTTATGGTGAAAAGTTGTCTGATCATGCAATGATAGAAAAGATTATTCTGAAATTATGGTCCTTTGATAAAGTAGTTTTTTTTTAAATACTAGAAGCGGATCTAGAAATAACCTTAAAATATTGAATTTATTTATAAAAAGAAATAAAATGACTTGAAGCATAGTTTTGCATTTAATCCTAAAATATACTCGAATTGGTTATTAAATCAAATACTTATTTCTTTCTTAATTCTTAGATCAATCGATTTTCAATTATCGCGAATTTTGTTTAACAGTAAGAAGTAGGGAATTTGCAATTATATTTTAAATAAGTTATTTTTCTAGAGTGAGATAAAGATGTGTATCTAAGTAGTAAGAAATTGGTGATGGTATATAATTCATTAGTGGGAAAACTTAAATTTAGTCTGTAAATGATCATAATTCTAAGCTAATTCCATTTGCTTTCTTAAGATAACAAAATATTCACAAGACCATCAACGTATAGGGAACTGAGGTCGCCCAGAAATTAATTTTCTTAACAGGTTCTACCTTAAGTGATAATCAAATATCGCCCTATTTAAAAAGGGTAAGTAGATTTTGCTTTGTTGAGGTTGATTACTAATAAACTTTGATCAAGTCAATTTACAATGATTTACATATTTGATACAATTGTTTGTTCTACATCTTCCCGGTTTTTGCCTATAGATATTCTAACAATACCCTCTCATCAGCAAATGATATAAGGTTACCTATGTATTCTTGTTAAATAAGTTGAATTTAGTACATTAAATAAAATTGGCTTCAAAACCGTTCCGTCAGAAACACCATATAAAATATGTTTTATAGTAGGTATTAGAGATCTCTTTGACTTCTACCTTTTGTACTTTATGTAGCATATAACTTTTTAAAACTGATAAAGCTATACTACAAGATCCTACATTTTCCAAAATATTTACGAGTAAATTATAATCAACTGAGTCTAACGCTTTCAACTGAACACAGGATTAACCAAGTCTTAACATATACGTTTTTATTCTCGTTAAAAATTTTCTTGATCTATTATACTGGAAATTGAAAAACTTTTTCTAAATCCAAATTGTAATTTTGATTATCCAATATTTTTTTAAGAAACTCATTCATCATTCTGGTTTAAACGCTTTTTTAAATATATTTACTAAATTCGATATGTATTTAGAGCTATATAGTGCTCAAATATTTAGAGAACTTAAAAGAAATGTATGAAAATTACGAAAAAGTTGACATGTTACACTTCCTGTATATATGTTAATTGATTTGTTGAGTACATTAAATTGTGTAGTAGAAATAATATTTTGTCAACATCTTGCAAAAACTTTAAAACATCAACCGCTAATATTTTTAAATGTGTATTATTACTCATAAAATTAATAACGCTTCCATTAACCAACAACAAAACCTAATTGAAATAACACAATTACTATAAAATTGTGCATATTTTTTTACTATAGCATTCAATAGTCTAGAGTTCTCCTGATTTTTGTCATAAAACGTAATTAAAACTTCAATTAATATTAAGCAGACTGCAGCAGATTTTTTAAATAAATTTCATTTATTTGTAGAGCTCTGCTTAGGAAGATAAATTGTGATGAAAAATATAAAAAAAAGGAAGTAAATAATTAAAATGTTCTCTCAAAATTTGCTTAACTAGGTTAATAATTGGATCTGTTATGACCTATTTAAGATAGACTTCAGTATTAAGTATTGAGTATTGCTTCTTCTAAGTAAGATAAATTGGCTTCACTTTTTAAAGATAAATAATTAGATAAAGAGTCGAAAATTCCGAATAACTTCAAGGAATTCTTTGTTGAAGATCTTATGGTGAAAAGTTGTCTAGTCATGCAATGATAGAAAAGAATATTCTCAAATTATGGTCCTTTGATAAAGTAGTTTTTTTTTTACTAGAATACTAGAAGCGGATCTAGAAATAACCTTAAAATATTATTGAATTTATTCATAAAAAGAAATAAAATGACTTGAAGCATAGTTTTGCATTTAATCCTAAAATATGCTCGAATTGGTTATTAAATCAAATACTTATTTCTTTCTTAATTCTTAAATCAATCGATTTTTAATTATCGTGAATCTTGTTTAATAGTAAGAAGTAGGGAATTTGCAATTGTATTTTAAATGAGTTACTTTCCTAGAGTGAGATAAAAAGGTGTATCTAAGTAGTAAGAAATTGGTGTTGGTATATAACTCATTAGTGGAAAATCTCAGATTTAGTCTGTAAATAATCATAATTCTAAGCTAACTCCATTTGCTTTCTTAAGATAACAAAATATTCACAAGACCATCAAAGTATAAGGAACTGAGGTCGTCCAGAAATTAATTTTCTTAACAGGTTCTACCTTAAGTGATAATCAAATATCGCCCTATTTAAAAAGGGAAGTTAGCTTAAGTAGGGTAAGTAAGTTTCGCTTTTTCAAGGTTGATTGCTAGTAAGCTTTGATCAAGTCAATTTACAATGATTTACATATTTGATACAAGTGTTTGTTCTACCTATTCCCGGTTTTTGCCTATAAATACTCTAACAATACCCTCTCATCAGCAAATGAGGTTATAAAGTTACCTATATCATCTTGTTAAATAAGTTGAATCTAGTACATTAAATAAAATTGGCTTCAAAACCGTTCCGTCGGAAATATCATATAGAATATATTTTATAGTAGGTACTAAAGATCTCTTTGACTTCTACCTTTTGTACTTTATGTTGCATATAACGTTTTAAAACTGATAAAGCTATACTGCAAGATTCCACATTTTCCAAAGTATTTATGAGCAAATTATAATCAAGTGAGTCTAACGCTTTTAACTGAGCACAGGATTAATCAAGTCTTAACATATACGTTTTTATTCTCGTTAAATATTTTCTTGATCTATTGTACTGGAAATTAAAAAACTTTTTCTAAATCCAAATTGTAATTTTGAAAATCCAATATTTTTTTAAGAAACTCATTCATTCTGGTTTAAACGCTTTTTTAAATATATTTACTAAATTCGATATATATCCAGACAGGATAAATACATTGCATACATAGCCCCAGCATATTCTGATTGTTATATTAAAACCTGCCAGAAATATCTTATGTCGCACTTAAAATGTGCTAGGTATATTCATAAAATATGCAAGTTTACCCATCAAATATATGCGAGCAATTCTATAATATATCCTGGGCATAACTCTTGTGAATGATCTTAGGCATATTTTAGTTCCTGTACCCGTAATATTTTTTCATCTTTTAAAATATGTCTTTACATACCTAATAATTTATACAGCGTAGTAGTATTTGAAAGTATTGTAAGTATTGAAAATATCATGCAAAATATAAAGAACGGTTGGAAAAATTCAGTATGGAATAACAGTCATAGAGATTGGAAAAACTAGAACCGCAATATTTTTGTCAAGGGGTGAGTCATATTTAAATTGATTAAGGAAAACTGTTTTTTTAGAGATTAGATTTATTTAAAATGTTGATGGTTTAAGAATAGACATAAACACTTTTTTAATTGTATCATATTTTAAATTGTCAATACCAGGAACCGGATAGATTTCTTGTAAAGTTTTAAAATAAATGAAATGCTTAAGGGTGGACTTAATTTTCTAAGTTGCTTAATGCTTCTAGATTATCTGGGAATCTTAGATCAGAAGTAAATAGAGAATGCTTAAACTTAGATCTAGATGCTCCAAATTTTCAATCACTTAATTTTTACATAATATATATATATATATATATATATATATATATATATATATATATATATATCCTCCTGGGACCCGGAAATGTTTTTGTTAAGTTAGGGTTGTGAGGCTTTTGAATATAATAAAAAATACATAAATAAACATTGTTTACTAATAACTTTTATTTTTTTTTTCTTACTTTGACACATACATGATGTCCATTAAAATGGATGTTTTCTTGGGATTCACTTTGTGGGTTGGGTGTATTTGTCAAAAGTTAAGTGGCAATATCAATTTTAAACTCTAAATATTGTTGTATTTTGCGTGGAGGGATTTTAAATATTTTTTTATCTATTCGATAAAAAATCCATGAGTTAGCCATTGCTTGATCAAAGAAATGGAAAATGACCCTTACGGTCCATTTTTTTGATCTGGCTCGAATTCTATAATAGCTAATCATTCGGTCTATCAAGGCTATTCGTCCCATACAATCGTTGTATTTAGCAACAATGTAAGGTCTTTTAATCTGAGTGTATTTAGAGTCTTTCTTAGACCACCTTTTACACTCATCGCTAGCTTGAATTCCTAGAGCAGTAGATGCCAAAAGTACAGATTTCAGATCATACCATTGTACAACTACTATTTCGCCATATTGTCTTACAATTTGTTTCGAGCTACCTCTACCTATCTTGGCCATCATTTTTTCCGAAGTTAACTTTGCTGCCGCTGGTACACGAGATTTCATAATGGTTCCAGTACAATATTCCTCTTGTTGACGAAGATATTCGAGAAGTGGTATTGTCGTGAAATATCTATCGCAGTACATATGACTTCCAGAAAATAATGTCCTTCCAAGGCGAACAACAGCGGAAGGTCCAACACCAAGTCGTTACAAAATCATCTGGAAAAGTATCTTTTCCTTGGTATAATTCAAAGTCTACGACAAGACCATCAGGGGCAGCAACAACAAAATTTCTTAAGCCCTCTGGATTTGGCTTTCCTCTAACAAACTGCTTCATTTTACAACTCCCTGTAAATGGGATCATCTGTTCACCTACAGCAACCACTTTTATAATAGGACGTACTTTCCAAATTTGTCAAAATTGCGTACCTCTTCAGCGATGCTGCCATCAATGACGATTTTCAGGTTACTTCTTATAGCAAAAAATCTATCTCGAGACATTGTATCTGCAATAGCTGAAACTTTAGTGGTTTTTGCCCAGTACATTCTGATTTTGGGATTTTTTAGACAGGACATCAAACAAACTATTCCAAAAAAATGTCTAATCTCATTAAGAGTCAATTTAAGAGATTCTCCTTTATGTTCAACGTACCTTGCATTTGTGTAATCATACACTTTTTGGAATAACTCATCTTCAAAGTACATAACGAATTACGATTTTGCAGTCCAATCATACCGGAGCTCTGCGCTGCATTCACTAGCGGGGCCTTCAAAATTTAGAGGTGCAAAAGTATCATCTCTTCTCCAAGACTTTCGCTTTAAAGGATCCACAGATTGCTTGGGTATTTTTAAGTTTTCTCTCAGGGCACTAAGAGGAATTCTATCTTCTTCTTCTTCCTCCTCACTGCTGCTTACTAGTTCTTCATTAATTATTTCTTCTTCTCTCCCCATTAAATTATCCATAGTTTGAATTTCTTCTTCATCATCAGACATTTCAATGTCAGAGTCATCATTTCCAATAATTTTTAGTATTTGCCCCAATTTTTCGTCATCTTCCCCTGGCCGAAGCACTCTTTGATTGCCAAAAATTCCTAAACTAAATTTTATGAGTTAATTTAAAATGTGCATGAGATAGACCCAATGTCCATTTAAATGGACGCGAATAACTTACTTAGGGTAATACAAAACTTATTTAATTTTTTTATTATTGTAATGTTATTTAAAGTTGTCTGTTAAACATTTGCAAATAAAAACTTTCACAAAAATCATTAAAAAACGTTAAAAAATAGGCTACATACCATCATAACGAGAACCACATGCAGCCGTCATCACAACAGAAAACAAACAACCATAGATAAACAGTTTATAGGGGTTAACAACTTGCAAACAACTGATTCCCAGCACATGTGCACAATTAAAGTCGACCGAATCGGACTAGGCGGCAGCACCTAAGTGTCCAACGTAGTGGATGCGAGGTCTAAGCTGCTTAAATAATAAATGAACGAAACTGGAAACATAAAACTGGCATGTCCATTTAAATGGACGCTAGGTCCCACAAGGATATATATATATGAAATTTAAGATACATTGCAGTCTCGTTAACTTAGGAGTTAAAGGAAATAAGGCCGGACTTAAGAATTTTTTTGTTAAACGCATTCTTGTAAAATAATTATCAAATAAAATTTTATTTATTTAATTTGCCGAGACAATAGAAGAAAATTAAGAAAAGCAAGTCATAGGTGATAATCACTAGTTGTTGGTGGTCAAAAAAATTAAAATGACTCTTGGTGTTAAAATCTAGTTGATTCTAAGTCTTCAAAACATACATATCACACACAAAACACTACTGATTTCAATTGTTTTCATCTACCACAATGACAAGCTGGAATTATAAAGTGCTAGTTATCTATTAAAAATCTCAACTGTAAATAAGCGAATGAGTTTATCCTTCCGCACTTCGTTTAAATGCAACAGTGTATAGAACTGTAAACCTGTTCTTAATGAAGCTCAATTTAGGAAGAAATAGCTTATCACTTTGTGATGTTATGTCCGTCATGGAAACATTGATCGGTTTTATCGAATGGCTAGATTTTCAGCTCAGCATAACTTCTACTCTCGTGTGGCAAGAGGGTTGCAAGGTACCATAGCTAATTAATGCCTAGTCCAGGAGCAAAACTAAACATAAAAGTGGCCAAAATGCAGCAAATAAGTTGTTGACTGTTGATTGGAAATTTTCACAAGTATGGCGAAAAAAATTAATATTAACTATTAAAAAAACAATGAACACGCCATGCAAAATAGAAAACATATTTAAATGAATAGGATCTGATAAACAAAAGTAAGGAGAGAGTAGGTACTGGAATATGTTAAATCTGTAGTAAAAATACACAATAGGAATCCACCAATATAAAAATAATGAAATGTAATCGTATAAAAAACGTAAAGAGTTGAAAATAATTTGCAAATTTTTGACAAATATTAATATGCCATCGGTAAAAAATTTCCGTATTTTGTTTTAAGGTCAATAAGGTGCATTCACTTTAAATAATTACAATTCCACTATTTATCGGTCATATAAAATTTAAATCGAATTTTTTTGAGCTTTATATGTAATTAAGATATAATAAATAATATTTTTAATAACGGGCTATGCTGTAGTTTTTTTATTTTTACCCTTTTTTTAGGGAGATTTTCTTAAGTAGAATACAACGAATGAGTTATAGGACCAAGAGTCGTAGATTCGAGGAAATGTACTTTTTCTCGTTGTTCAATTTCTTCTTCTTATTATACAATAATAATATACTAGAAAAACCTTTTTTTTTGGAACCTATGGCTCTAAACTTTTAATTTTTATATCGGCCATGGGCAGCCCTCAAGTTCGTTGAGAGTATATTGTATTCTTGCAAAGTTGTAAAGTTGTACTGCGGTACATTGGGAAATGTACTGAAATAGTATGCAAGTAGCTCCATTTTACGATACGCTCTGATGCCTATTAATCTGAATCGTAATGTAACGTTTTCGCAAAACGAAAGCATAACGTTTCATGCATTGCTATTACGTTTAGCTTTAGAATATTTGTTGATTTTAGAAAAGCATCAGACTATGTGAATGAATTCTCCAATTAAATTTCAAGTTTTTCAGGACATAAGCTTCAAAATATTTTTCAAGAAAATGACCCGTCATAACACTAAGGGAAAATGACGTCACCTGTCAAGTCCAATATATGTCATTGGCAGTAGGTACACGCGGGTCAAACCATAGTCGACTACGGTCCGCACGCTCTTGGTGTCGGTTCGTTTGTTTAAACATTGACTGCAATCGAGTCGAGACGTTCACTTGTCTCTTTAACCATCGGGAGTTCGGTACTGGGGTTTTTCTTTGGTTGCGTGGTCGGAGTCAATTAATTTTTATTTTCAGTCGGTGAAGTACCCGGGTAAGGGTTGTTGGGGGGTTGGCGCAACTTCGCGCGTTTTGGCGGGTTTTTTTGTTTGAAAACATTTTATAGTTTTTGATTTTTGGGTAAGTACGTTAAATTTTTTAGATGTTTTACGCTTGTAAATTTATAACTAATTGCAAATAGTATGAAAACTATATAAATACGTTTTAAATAAACTCATATTCTTTCTTTTTTAATTTATATTTTACTTAGTTTCTAAAATTTTATTAAAAAATGGCAGGTAATAAAAAAATAATATAATATTTTTTTAATGTACCTTTCATAAAAGTTTCATTTAATATAAATTAGGTCATAATTAATTAAAAATTAATATTTAAATATTTCTTTGTTTTTTTTAATGCCCTAGAGTGAAATCCAGACTTATTTTTTTAAATAATTTAGCTCACTCAAAATATGTCAATATTTGTGATAAAATTATTTTATGCACTTCTTTATAATCGTCAACAATAATATACTTTAGTCTAATGTAATTGAATTTTCAGTTGATGCATTGAATGTACACATTTTTATAAAATATTTTTCCCTTAGATTTTCGTTACATAGTTTCTCTAAGTGCTTAATTTTATTTTTATTATTTAAATTGGTTCTGATTTTTTTAGTTTCGTTTTTGTCTCTTTTTTAGAACTTCATTTGTTATTTCATTTATTTATTTATTCATTTAATAAATATTTTATATAAAAAAAATCTTTTTAAGAAATTTATAAACTATACAATTTTTATAAACTTATACTTGTATACTTTATTTTATATACTAATCAAAATTATTAAACTTTTTCAATATAGCTTACGCAAATTCTTGACAATCACTTCAAAAATTAAAGAAAAGCAATAGCATATGTTTTAAAAAAAATATCTTAAAATTCCAGATACTTCTGGAGATATCCAAAAAAAAACGGAATTTTTCAAAATCATTTTTACCTTCTACTGACTTTATTTAAAGAGATATGGAAAAACTAAAAACAGTTTTTTATTGCCACTTTTTATGCTCTACAATATGATGCAAAAAAAATTAATCCGATGTTTCGTTTTTTTTTTCCGAACATCATCAACTTTATTTTTTCTTATAGGCGCCATATTGGATTTTCTCATTTTTAAAAAATATTTTTTATTGACTTTAAAATGAGGTATCGCACTGGATTATATGAATGGGATTTCTTAACAAGTTCATCTGGGAAATTATCATCAATCGGATATCTCCGGAAGTATCCGGAATTTTAATATTTTTTAAACGTCATTTTATTAGGCTCCAAATTGCGCAAATTTGCCTCCATTTAATCGACCCCGTAACTCTTAGGGCTTCCGAGATCCCAATGGTCACCCTCGAACTTGGGATACCCTGTGCACTAAACACCCATGTAAAATTTTTAAAATAAACCTACAATTCCTTAGTCAAGAGCATACGGTTGACTCTGTCAAATGCCTTAAACAAATCAGATAAAATCCAAGACAGCAGAGACATCAAAGAAAACAAAAAATGCTATTTAATTTAATTAGTGATTTAAAGATCTTTATTAGCACATTAAGATGCGTGAATTAGCACATTGAAGGACCGTGCTATTTTTAATAGCACATTGGAAAAATTTTCCAAAATAATTAGTGATATTACCTTTATTGCTCTGGTTATATATCAATATGAGAAATGTAAATGCATTCCCTGAGCTCGTTATTAAGCTGCAAGGTCAAATAAAAAAAAGCATGTTTTTTTTTCGCAATTGCCTCAATAGTAAATTATTCCCAAAAATATTTGTAAAGACATCAAAATCATCGTAAATGAAAACGTATTGAATTAGACTGACATGACAATAATGAATTTTAGTGACTCATTAAAAGCATTATAGTTATATTTAGAAAAGCCAAAATCCAAA